>NC_065533.1:1360642-1437613 GCF_020184175.1 Aphis gossypii
TCTATATTATAAATTACCGGATACTTTTTTGGTTGCATCATCAAAACAACTCAATATTTCAATTAAATCTTGTAGAACCAAACTGTCTTTTAAATTTAAAATTGTAGGTGCATTAGACATTTTTAATAATATAATTGTTATATAATTTTTCAGTTCTAGTATTCTCTTTATCATATGATACATGCTGTTCCACCTTGTAGGAACTTCCTGAATAACTTTTAGAGGCTTTTTGTTTTGATTTTCTTGCTCAGTCAACTCAACAAATCAACTTCTTTAAGTTCTAATGAATCTTGGACGACCAAATTCAGTGTGTGAGCAAAACAAGGAAGGTGACGTATTTTTAATATTTGACAAGCTTTAATCATTGAGAATGCGTTGTATGTTACTATTGTAACAACTTTATTAACAATATCCCAATCTTTTATTATTAGGTTTATTTCTGTTGCAATATTCTCACTAGTATGATTAATGTCCATTTTGTTAGTGGACAAAACTGTACAATGCATTTTATAGTCTTTATCAATAAAATGACAAGTAACTGTTAAAAAACTTTAATTTGCTCTGGAAGACCTTAAATCGCATGTTAAACTTACATAACAAACATTTTGAAGTAGAGCAAATAATTTTTCTTTGCATATTTCATAATTTTGCTTTAATAGAGTCTCTTAACGTTGGCCTACTTGGTAATACATACCTTGGATCAAGTATTTTAACTAGATTTTGGAATCCTGTGTCTCCAACAATAGAAAAAGGTTGGAAGTCTTTATAAACCATTAGAATCAACGCCTTATCTATTTCTTTTTTACGGTTGCTGTCACGGTCATAAACATTTTGTTTTTTAAAATATGTGGATGTTGAATGACTACTTTGAGTATCTTCATCATCTGACTCAACTATAGTAGATTGTATTTCTGGGTGCATTCTCTTAAGATGGTCTTTGAGATTACTGGTATTGCCAACGGTTCTGTACTCTTTTTTACATTTGCAACATTTTGCAAGTTTTCTATCTGTACTTCTGGTAAAAAAGGTCCAAACATTAGAAATTTTCCTTTTACCCATTTTAAGTTAGAAAGAGGAATGAATAATTATTAAAAAACTTTAAAACTTAACAAGATAAAACTAATAAATACTATTATTTATAAATTTACTAATAAATTTCAAATTATTGATAGTGATAACGACTATCAAAAACTATCGATAGTTCTCCATCACTAGTGACTACACCGTTTTACCTACATCGTACCGGTGACATACGCAGTGTTCACGTAGGATCTTACCCACTTTTTCGTACGACCGTCGTCACGCGTCTTGTTCCCCTTTTTCTCGCAGTATTCTTCCCGTTGTCGCCGTACCTACGTATTTTTGTAAAATATTGTTAAATTTTGTATTTTTATGCTATTCTTATTTTAGTTAATTCGAATAAATAACTACGCCTTTTCGGGCGCTCATAATTGCATTTGTTTTATATACGTTTGGCCCCGTGGCGATTTACCGTCGTCAATTACACGCCAAAAGTATATAAAATTTGAATATTATCATAATATTACTATCGTTTATATCATGTTAAATATAGTGTTATCTGACGTATATTATAGACAAAATAGGTATATTACTGTATTGTTATAATGATTAAAGTTAGTATTGTATTCAACGAATTGAATATTAAATTATTACTATTTTTTTTTTTTACAAAAAAAATAATAATAATAATAATAATTTAATAAAAAAACTGAAAAAATAACAATAAGTACTTACATTTCTGTTTGAGATAAGATATTTGAAAAAAAAAATGTCGGTATCTGTTATAGTCCATTGTGTTCACTTACCTATAGGCTTGGATCACACTATGCGTTTTGTCGGTTACCGAGAATCGATGACCGATTGATAATTAAACCGCAATTACCCAAAATGTATTTATTATTTTATTTTTATATAGCATACCTATTTATAATTTTTTACACAATCATTTTAATTTATAATATTGGTAGGTATGCTGAACAATATAAGCAAATTATCAAATTAATTTACTTAAATAAAATATAGATATTTAAAAAACAAAATAAATAATAATCTTGGTAGGCCTTGGCTTAAATAAACATTGTTAGTTTTACCATCAAATGTTTCTAAAAATTTGATTTGCAAGTTGTGTATTAGATCCTGAGCGGTGCAAAAGAATGTATTGATTTTCCAATAATGTATGTTTTTTCTGTCAGTCAGACATATTTTGGATAGTAAAAATTCTCTGATTTTTGAGATCAGTATCTTTTCTTATAGAAAAGAGAATCTAGTTGGTACTTTTGGAGGTCAAAATTGAAAATTCTGAGTGGTTTTAGAAAACGTTAAGAAAAACAAAAATGAATTTTCTTTTCATAGAGCTAAGATAATAAATTTTAATAGAATATTTCACATATGTTTTTTTACCTAAAACAAAAAAAAAGTTATAAAACTTGAACATTTTATACATTTTTAACAACAAAATAATTTTTAAATTATAAATTTGATAAATTTTGTCAAAATTCAAAATTTAAATAGGTACTTATAAAAAAAATAATTGCACCTATGTATTTTTAATATTTTTTAAATGATTTAGTAACAATATAGAATGAGCTTAGAATTAAATTTTCACGTTTTTGACCAAACAGATAACATTTTGTTGACAATTAGGTATAGAAAAAAAACTTAAAAAAATTAGAAACGATTTAAACAGTTCAAAATAAGTCAAAATATTTTAAAAATAGTATGGTGTATAGAAAATGCCATTATAAAAATTTAGTTAAAATGTCATGTAATTATTTTTTTAAAGTTACTGTTACATCAAAGACCAAAATCGATTTTGTTGAAAAGATACTATAGTCCGGCCGCCGAGAGAACGCTACTGGGCGGCGACCAAAATTCGTCGTTTCTCACGCATCCCTACCACTAAACCCTCTAAAACGCTGGCCGCCGACGCTGTCGCGCAGCTGCTGCCGTCTACCGACGCCGCCGCCGACCAGGAAACGGTGACAGTGTTTGTATCAGTGGCGTGGCGATGGGGGTAATCGAGAGGCGGCCGCCTCTCAGTTTTTTTTGGTGGGTGATGGGTGACACTGGGTGGATGGGAAATAATTTAAATTCATAAGAACGAATTTATGAAAATAACACACAAAAATATATTTTAATGTTGTCTAATATTGATATAATCGAAAGCTCGAAAGCCAGTATCCAGTAGGCAGTGGTTACAAACCATTAGTTGGTAATAATAACTACCTAATAAGTAATAAGTACATTATAGGAATCATATAATTATTTATGTTATGGAAAATGGAAATCAGAAATATAAAAATAGAATAAACTACACAACAGACTAAGATAATATTAGTTATTATCTATAAATCTTGAGTCCACACAGACCACACTGGAAAATATACTTATTATTGATATTAAATTCTAAAAATAAATATTTTTCAACGGAGATAATATGTTGATAACCCATAATGTGTAGTGTATAAGTGTGTGAACTGTGAAGTGAACTGATGAGTTCTGAATAGTGAATAATAACAATATTGTGTATTCTCATTTCTCATTATGAATAATTGTAATTTTTGTGGACGTGTTCGTGATAAAAAATTAAATAACCACAATTGGAAACGTCATACAGATGCGTGTAAACTTAAGCCAAAAAATAAACGAAGGATAGAAAACTTAAGTGTTGCAAACTTTTTTATTAAAAAATAAAAGACTAACGAAGGTAAGATAATTTTTCAAGTATTATGTTGATTTACCATAATTTATATTTTTTTAAATTTTTTCAAAATTGTTCGATTCATATTATTACATTATTTAGAGATTCTTATTCACAAAACATAGGTATCTAGTACCTACTATACAGAGTACAGACTATACTTAACTTTTAAATTGGATGTATAACGGTTCAAACATTATTTTACGTTTTATTTTTGTTTATTGTTCAATTTTCTGAAAACATAGTAATAACGAGCATAGTATGTAATGATGAAGATAAATTATCAAAACCATTACAACTTTCATCATTAAATGTCACAGATGATAAAAAAACTGACAGACCAAGTTATAACCAAACAGGTAAAATATATTAACGTAAAAATTCATATTTATATACTGCTATTTTTGATATTCTAGTGGCTACTCAAACTATTACTTAATTTGTTTTAACTTATATGTAGGTATCTAATAATATAAAATAATATAATGAGTTATTTAAATTGTATTAGATGGTAGAACATGAGGCTCATATTTTTTAAGATTTTGATGTTTTGTTATCATGTGTATGTTAATGAACTTTGTAATTATATAAAACTATAAAATAACTAATAACTTGCTATATTTTAAATTTGAATTCATGCTTTTAAAGGTTTATTCTATTTAAATTGAATAACCTTATAATAATTTTGATTTAAAATAATTATAATTTTATTATAAAATTAAAGTGCAACTTTCCAAAAATATACAATTTAAATATACAATACTATAAATATTATACTGTAATTGATATTAAAAATAATTGATCTATTTAAAAGTTTAAAAATTGTATTTTCTTTTATTAAACAAAATATATATATATATAATTATAGATTTAAGCTCTGATAATCATGAAGCTAATAGATCTACCAATAAGTTTGTTTCAAACAAACATATTACATGCTCTACAAGTTCACTAACAAATACAACTGGTAACATTTGTTGATTCTTAAAATTTTATGCTTTTGAAATATTAAAGTTTACCAATTATTGTTAACTAGATTCTTTAGGTACATTTGTAGATGATGACAAAGTATGTAATACCAATAATACCATCCATGATGAAATACCTTTAGAAGAGAATATTGAAACACATCTAGAATTACAAAGTGTTCCATTAAGTACATAATTCATTGTTTAGTGTTTAAATAATTATAATTTATATGAAAATACAATTTGTAGATACTGTAGTAAACCGACGTTTTTAGTATAAAAACGTAGTTCTAAAGTCCAGTGGCCTATAACTATATCACGCCACCGAGTCGGACCACTGATGCCGTTTCCTGATTGGATTAAACACATCACGCCACTTCATAGACGTAGATCATCCTATTCTCCATCACGGCATGTTCCATATAAATATGAGTCCTCATCATAGATTTAATTAGAGTTAGTTAAGAGTCAGTTAGACTTAGTCAGTGTTGTCACTTGCTCTCCGGTAGTTAAGTACTTGTGCTTATGCTAACGAAAGCCTTTTCAATTATTGTTTTAAAAAGTTAATAAACGTCTTAATTATCTTATTAATCTATTGTTTTAACTTATACTTCATCTCTCCAACCTACGACGAAACGTGCATTCGTCGTAAAAGAAGCGTGCAGCAACCATCACTGGTTACTACAATACTAACAATGATTATTTTGACAAAACAAGTTATGTTATGAATATGCCAGATACTGATTATCAAACTGCTTCCTGCTCAAGTTTTTTTAGAAACTCAACAGGTAACAAACAAAAAAAATATAGTTACTAATTATTATTATAAATTATAATCTTAATATATATAAATCTCATGTCACAATGTTTGTCCTCAATGGACATCCTAAACCACTTAACCGATTTTGATGAAATTTTTTACAACACGTGTAATTTGGTCCAACTTAAAAGATAGGATAGTTTTTTTTTCAAATTTTTTAATATCGGGACAGCTAGGGTTGTCCAGAAAATAATAGAAGTGCTCAAACAGGGATTTTGATAATTTACGGTAGAAATAATTGTTTATAAATGGTTGCTAAGCTACGTAGACTATTTATTATTATTATTATTATTATTTTTATTTTCGGTGACCATAGTAACAATTTTTTATAATTATTCTAATCAAGAACAATTTACCATCATTTTAAGATACATTGACGAAGGAAAACCTCAAGAGCGTTTGATAGCACTAGAAACTGCTTCTGATTCGACTGGTCTAGGTATGTTTCAAGTCTTTTGTAGCATTACAGAAAAACATAGTATCAACTGGAAAACACAGATGATTGCTCAAACATATGATGGCGCTGCTTCTATGCAAGGCAAGTACAGTGGATTGAAATCAAGAATACAAGCAGAGAATCCACGAGCAATGTTTACTTGGTGTTTCGCGCACAAACTAAATTTAGTTATAATTGATACATGCGATTGTTGCATTAATACTAAAACTTTTTTTGGTGATGTTAGTGCTTTAATTGAATTTATGCGTGCTAGAAAGCGGACGGCTGAATTTGTAAAATATCAAGAAATTCTAAATCCAAGAGAACAATAGCGTCGCATCAAACGATTTTCTAATACTAGATGGACATCACATGATCGAGCCTTGGTTGTCATTGAAGAGAAATACCCTGCTCTACTGAAAGCATTGGAAAATATTTCAAAAGCAAATGATTCAGACCGTGATACAACTACATGGCTAAAAATTTAATCTCAGTTATAACATCATTCCAATTTGTCGTGGTTTTAATTCTGATGAGAAAAATATTTTCGGTTACCACTGAAGCTTCAAATTATTTACAATCAAAATCTATTGATTTTATGCAAGCTATCAAAATGATGAATGTTGCTAAGAAAAGATTGCAAATTTTACGTACTGATGATGGATGCACTGAAATAATAGATATTGCTAAAGAATTTGCTACTAAAACAATCTTGTCCAGTGTGACTTTAAAGTGGTAAGGCAAGAAGAAAGAAAAAAATAATGCCCGGTGAACTATCCAGAGATGAAGTACTATGTTCTCCTACTGATTTCTTTCGTTGTAATGTTTGTTTTAAAGTTTTAGACGCCATTATTACATTAATTGATATGAGGTTAATAATTCGCCAGAAATTCTCAAAGTTTTAAGCTTACTTACTCCAGAACGTATGTTATCCATCAAAACCAAAATACAATTGCCTGATAATGCCTTTGAACAGTTATCAAGTTGGATAAACATTGATGTAAATAATTTACAAAATGAATACTTAACATTCAGTAACAGCCTAAATGATCTTTCTAATGACATTAATCCAAGCCAACCAAGTAAACATGTAAACAAAAAAATGAAGGAACTGTTGATCAACAATCTGATACTACCCTAATAGCACAGACCTTCCCGGTTACCGTCTACATAGTGTCCAATTGATACTTAACCGGAATTTCCTGGTGGGCTGCATTTCGACCTCCTCGGAACCGCCTGTGTAGTACCCAATTGATACCTTATCTGGATCTTCCAATGGGCTGCATTTCGACCACCATGGTAACCGTCCGTGTAGTACCCAATTAATACCTATCTGGAACTTCCTGATGGGATGTATTTTAATCGTCCCAAGACCTACCTAGTAATTCAAGCTAATTTTTTACTATATATATTTAAATTTTATATGTATAATCTATAATTGCATTAGTAAAAATTCACTCAACGAATTTAATCAATTTAAAAAATTTAAATTGATAAAAAAAAAAAAAATAATAAAATAAATTGATAATTGTTTTTTTTATTTAATTTTTTTTATGCTTATTAGTTATTATTGCTCTGGTGAATTGTTTATAAGTTTAAAAAGATGGTAAGCAGAATGAGCCAGCAAAGGCTGACTGGATTAGCTTTTTTAAATATACACCGAAATGCAACTATTAATACAGACAACATTATTAATCGTTTTGTGGTTTCTAATAAAAAATTTTTGGACTTAGTTATATAGAACATGAATTATTACTAAAACTTAATTTTTTTTACTATTACTATTGTTATTATTTTTATTTTTAAATTTTAAGCACTATTTTACTGCATCTGCACAGCAGTATGTGCAATATTTAAAGCTAATTAGTATAAGTTGAAATTACATAGGTTTAAGTTTTGGTTTATCAAAGTGGTATGTAAGATTAAAATTTTTTCGCCCTTCCCCTCCACCCATGGAATTAACCTGAAGACACCCCTGGACACAGCAGCTCGCGAATTTCCGTTAACAGACTGTAATTTCAGTATTTGTTTGACTGCTTGAGATTGAGACATTTATAAAAGTTAATTTCGTTTTCTAGTTACTTATACGTTATAATAATATGATTGTTTGATCAGCATACGTATTTCACGGGATATACAAAATATCCATCTATGTTGCGGTATTGTCCAGACCGTCGGTGAACTTCGTCACCTCCGTGTCGCCGCCGTCGGTCGGACCAATGACCGAGCTTATTGGGCTCGTCTGGTGACGCTCTGTCTGGATCGCATATTTTCTTTTATCGACAGCCGCCGATTGCGTGGGTGTTCTATTCTTTCGACCGTTTTTCGTATGTGCACGTATGACGTATGTATGTGTGATTCCGTGAATGTTTTACTTGAATATAACGAACTAGTGTTTGAAGCCTTCAAGTGTTTTTCGTAGGTAAGTATTAAGTAATAAGTATATTAACAAATAAAATGTCATAAGGTAAGTGAAATATTTCTATACGGAGTACCTAATATAACAAGTTCTTGTATTTTTCTAGTGAAGATTCTTAATTAATTCTCTCAGAATGGCATAAGAACTTTTGCCATCTATATTTTTAAGTTTTTAACTAGCAAATCAAAAATGTGTTTTTGTCTCAGTTTTTGAAGTTCCGATGGTTATAAGAATTTATATTTATATATTTATAAGAATGGTTTTTAATTTACCTTCAATAGAGCAGAACTATGTTTAACAAACATTATTTTGACACCTAACAGATACCCACTTATATTAATTTACATCATTACGTCATGTTATAGCCTTATAGGTAGATATTTAATTTTTAAAACATTGTATTATTAACATAATAAAGATTAATAATACCTAGATATTTATAATCTCTTCATTATAGATGAAAATAATACTTCTTATTTAAAATAATCTTCAAACTAAATTAACCTTTTTCTTTAAACTAATGTTTTAATGTTAAAGAATAAACAAATTTTAAACATGGTTCTTTTACAATCATTTTTGATTATGTTACTGATGAATCTATAGGTATATCATGAAATTAATATGTTTGATATTATTTAATGGAGGACGTCTAATGTCTATCCATTTGAAGTTCTTTAACCAAATAGAATGTGAATTATTCAATTACATCCAAAGCTTTTTCTAGTTTTCAAAAAATATTAAAAGGGTACAGTTTTGAAATTTTGAATAATGATTGTAGTATTGAATTTTTCAATTAATTTAATTCTTTATAAATAGCTATTAGCTCATATAGTATAATAACTTTACTATATAATAATATTGACAAGGATTACATTTTATATTACCTATATTAATTGCATCAAGGTAATAACTAATAACTAATAATGTTTAAAATTTAATACTTATACATGCATTTTATTAAATGTTTATAGTATAGTTGACTATAAATTAGACAAATATACTGTCAAGGTTTAATAATAATGTAATAATAAATGCAATAATAAATTACATTTATAGATATTCAATTGTGTGATATTATATTTTTTTACAATAACCAAAACACCACATCACCTACCCACTCATTGTTAACAATTTATAATTAATATAATAAACACACTACACTCTAATATATTTTAATATATGTTATTTACCCACCCATTAAAATAAGAAACTCAAAAGCGACTTCTGAATTATTGACTTCGCCACGTTACTATTTACATTATTTGTATTTTACACACATTTTTATTTTATACAGACTTAAGTATATTTTATTGTTTTTACATTTAGGTATATAGTTAATATTAAAAGTTAAGACCATGTCAGATTTAAGTAGCGCTGAAGAAGATGTAGGAATTATAGAACTAAGGTATGTAATTCAATAATAATTACCTATTCTTTAGGACACACGATTTCATAAAATTGACCATTTAATTATTACATGATGTATAGTTAACTATGTACTTAATTAACTTTTTATGTATGTACAGTTTGTATTTATAGTCATTTATCCCAAGATTACAAGACATTTATTTTAGGTGTAGCAAAATATAATTTTGGTTACACCCCAAAAAATGATTTTAATAAAAAAAATTAAAAGTATTTTTAGATTCTGAACGAAGTGATGAATGTATTGATTCTATAATGATGTGTGTTTTTTTTTTGTTTTTGTGTCTGTGAACAGCATAACTTGTCAAAATAATGCTTAAATTTCAAACTTTGGGGGTGTTTTCCGATGGCAAAATTATCTTTAGTACATTAATGCATTATAGAGGCCAAAAGTAAACATTTTCCAACAGTTTTCATACAATTTTTAAAAAAGATTTTTTTATATGGTTATAACTTAAAAACTTATCACTGTAAATACTTGAAAATTTCACCAAATGTTTATATAAGTGTTCTTTATATACAGTTAAATTTTCAAAAGATTTTGAGACAACTGAAATTTTCGATTTTTCTAAGAATTTTTTTTGAAGTGTTAATAAAAAATTTTGGGTACCCAACAAAACTTGAAAATTTAATACAAGGTTTCTCATGATGGGTTCTTAATGTATTTTAAAAAAAAATCAAAATTTGTTGGTCACAACTTTTTTTTATAAGTGTTCATAGATCAAACATTCACGATATATGTCAAAATCACGAAAATTTGCAAGTAATTTTGTAGTTGAAAAATCATAAGATTTTTGTGTTTATATCTATAAAAAAAAGAATTTACAATTTTTTTTTTATTAGCATTTGAAATTCAAATATTGACAAAAATTCAAAATCATGAATATTTGCAAATTATTTTTTAAGTATAATTCATAAAAATTTGTGTGTATGCAGCAAGAGTTGAAAATGTAATACAAGTTTTCCATAAGTTTGGCTAACAATAATTATAAAAGAAATTACATTTTGGTGTGTTCAGGCACATTAAAACATAAACCACCCTTTATATCAACCACTGGAAATTATATCCTAGGCTGACAAATCATCTTCGTTCAGAATCGTTTTTAGTATACAGTGATACCTCTCATTGGATTCTAATTGAATACATCAATTATAGTGACCTACTACTAATACTTTTATTTCATATCAATATTTAAATTGTATAAGAATAGATAAGTAGGCAATCAGTGTTGGTTCATCTTACATTTTTTATTTGGCAGAAATTTAGAACAAAAAATTTTTTGTTTTAGTTTTTTATTACATTATAAACATTATCAATTTTTGCATAGACTTAGAAGACCAGATAATGAAATATCAGCCAGACAATTAAGGCGAAAAATTCACAATGATACACAACTTCTAACAAAAAAATTATTTCCAGATGTTTGTACAAATAAATCTTCTAAAACATCTTTATCTCTTAATTGTGACCAATATATTATTCCTGATTCATTGCAAGACTTAAACAATGATTTAGAAAAAAGTTATTCTTCAATAAAATGCACAAACTATACTAAAAATAATAATTATCAGTTGTTACAATCAAATAGTACTTTTTTTCTGCCAACCACATCTAATCAAAAAGATATCTCGTCTGAAAAAAATGAAATTTCTTTTAGAAATAAAATAACCCGGGCTGTTGCAGAACAGATAACTCATAAATCTTTGAATAGATTACTACAAATTTTAAAGACTCATTCTTGTCATAGTGATTTACCATCCGATTGTCGATTTCTATAAATACACCTAGAACTTCAATTATAAAAGAAGTTTATCCTAGTTATTGTTGGCATAATGGTTTGGAAAGTGGAGTACAAAATTTTTTGAAATATAAAGGTCAGCTAATTAATGATACTATTGAATTGATTATCAATATTGATGGGCTTCCCATCAGTAAATCTTCAAACAGTCAATTATGGCCAATTCTAGGATCAGTTTTTGGTTTTAAAGATATTTTTATTATTGGAATCTATCATGGAAATTCTAAAAAACCTGAAGATGCTAACTTATTTTTAGAAACATTGGTTGAAGAATCTAAATATGTAGTAGAAAATGGTATTTTTTTTAATAACAAAAAATTACGTTGTATAATAAAACTTATTTGTGCAGATGCACCAGCAAAATCTATGATTCTAAATGTCAAAGGATATGCTGGGTACTCAAGTTGTACAAAATGCTGGGATGAAGGTGAATATTATGAAAAAAGAATTTGTTTTTCAGATAAGGCAGGAAAAGAAAGAACTGATCATGAATTTTTTTTAAAGAGTGATGAGAATTATCATTTAGGTGCTAGTGCTCTAGATGAAATTCCATTATTAGGCCTTGTCACTAATGTGCCATTAGACTATTTGCATTTAATTTGCTTAGGTGTTGTTAAAAAACTTATACATTTATGGTTTTGTGATAGCCTTAAAGTGAAATTGCAATTTCGAAAAATTAAAATAATTTCAAATTTATTAAAAAACAATATACATCCATATGTGCCTTTAGAATTTCAAAGAAAACCTAGAGCATTAAAGTATTATAAGCAATGGAAAGGAACTGAGTTTAGACAGTTTTTGCTGTACAGTGGCCCAGTTGTCTTAAAAAATGTTTTATCTAATGAAGTATACAATCATTTTATGACTTTACATGTTGCGATCACTATCCTTTCTTCAAACAATTTTTGCGCCGATACATCAAATTTACTTTATGCCCACCAATTACTTCAACATTTTGTTACATCTTTTAAAACTATTTATGGACATCACCATCTCTCACATAATGTTCATGGATTACTTCATATAGTACAAGATGTAAGAAATTTTGGATCTTTGGACATGTTTAGTACTTCCAAATTTGAAAATTTTATGCAAAAAATGAAAAAAACTTTTACGGAAAGATGACAAACCTCTTCAACAAATTCTCGAAGGATTCATGAGATCACATGTTTTCGTGAAGAAGAAATTACGTCTTTTTTACACAATGATAACATAAGTTTCAAAAACCCTCATTCCAATGGTCCTCTTTTAAATAATTGTTCAGATTTTCAGTTTTCAACTTTGTTATTTAAAAATATGACATTTAAAATTCAAACAAAAGCAAACAATATTTGTGGTCTTACTTCAGGGAAAATAGTCATCATCGAGAATATAATAAATTCCAAAATAAATAACGAAAGTTACATTATCGGCAAGGAATTTTTAGAAATGAAACCATTATATACTAAACCTTGTATATCTTCTCATTTGGGTATTTATTTGGTTTCAAATCTTTCTGTAATAAAACAATGGTCCTT
This sequence comes from Aphis gossypii, assembly GCF_020184175.1. Classification (NCBI taxonomy): domain Eukaryota; kingdom Metazoa; phylum Arthropoda; class Insecta; order Hemiptera; family Aphididae; genus Aphis; species Aphis gossypii. Next base: position 1,373,748 of record NC_065533.1, read on the forward strand.
AAATAATATTATCCAAAAATACTTTTTGTGTAAAATTGATTTGGAATGTTATGCTGCCTTTCCACTTATACATGTAGACAGTAAATGAACAGTAAATAATGTAAGTAATTTCTGTAAATTAAATTTTAAATAAAAATGTATAGTATTGTTGAATAAAATAAAATAGAAATTTAGAATTATGTTTTCTAAAAATACATGTTTAAAATATGTTATTACTTATTAGGTACATAATGTGTAGCAATAATTAAATAATAATTCAAAAATAGTAAATAATTTATTACTTTAATAATAATACTTATGATTACCTACATTACGGTGTTAAGAAGAAAATAATATTTACAATTATTAAGAAAAAAAAAAAAAAAAAAAAAAAAAAAAAAATCAAAAAAATCAAATTTAATAAGATTTTTTTAAATTATATTTTTAGCTCTAATTTAGCCAATTTGAGTTTACAATACAAGTTGATACATCAAAATTACTTAAAAAAAATAGAACAATCCAAAAATGATATTTAAAATAGGGGTTGCCATTAAAAAAAAATAAAGTTTTGTTGCGCATGCGTAAAATACTTAAGTTAAAAAATTTTTAAATCATAGAAATGTATGATCTGTAAGTCTTATTTAATGTCCCGCAAACAGAATTGAAAAATATTAAAAGGGCAATGAGTGATAAAGTGTACCCTGTCTCTTGGGACACACGGTATATATATGTATATATTTTTTTTTACAATATTAGTTACTTAGTGCTATTTAATTATCATATACTTTTTTCTAATTTTAGTGGCTTAATTCTATTTAATTATAAAAAAATGCATATATTTTATTTTTATTTTATTGTAATATAGGGGAGACCTGGGTAAGTTGACGAATCTAAGGTTTGATGTATTTTTAAAATATACTGCCTTTATATATATTAGTAAATTTTACACACATAGATAGAGGAACTTTTGAAGAATTTTCTAAAATTAAAAGTTAGACTTAATTTTTTTTTTAAAGGATTAAAAAAATAAAATTAAAAATAATTTGGAATTCGTCATCTTACCCATGTGCTGGGGTAAGTTGACATTTTGCCGGGTTAAGTTGACATAGCATAATTTATATTATGTTTTAATGAGTAAATATTCTTTTTATAAAGTTCAATGCATTTATTTAAAAATCAAAAAATTCAAATAGTCTTGAAAACAAATATAACAATAAAATAACATTTTTCTATCAGTCTGAAAATAAAATAAAATAACATAAAATAAAATTGTAACCTTGTTCAGCCTTAATATTAAATATCTAAAACAATAAAATAAATTTTTCCTTCAGTCTGAAAATAAAATATTCAGTCTTAATATAAAATACATAAAATAATATAAAAATCAACTTATAAAATATGTTTTCTGCAAAACTCGCAGGTGAATGTTTTCCAACATTCTACTCCTGCACAAAGTTCGTGAGCCCATCTTCCACACTTGATACACTTAATCCACGATTCACCGTTTTTATCGTTACGATAAAGTTCTTGGCAAAAAATACATTCTTCGTCATAACTTGATTCTTCATTATCTGTATCAACATATGGAACTTCATCATCTTCCGATTCTTCAGAAGATAAAATTATTTTGCGTCTAACATTTTTCCCACGCAGTTTTTTATTTTTTATCTTATTTTCTTTTAATAGCTTTCTTTTTTCTAATCGTTCTTTTTTTTTTTTGTTCATTTAAGATTTTCTGTTGTTCTTTCATTTCTAATATGGATTTTACTGGTGAGCTTGTTATTTCTAAAGTTGGCATTTTGGCCCTAGGTTTGCGTTTGGAAACAGGTCTCACTGCCACTGGTAAAGCTGGTAGTTTTGCTGGTTGAATGTGTTCAATTGTCCGACTTGATCCAGGTATAGGTTGCTCTTCATTCATTGGCCTAGGTATAGGGTGCTCTTCATTTATTTGTCCAGGGATAGGCTGATCTTTATTTATTGTTTCAGGTATAGGCTGCTCTTCAATAGTCAATGGTCTTTCTGTAACTTCCGCAGAAGCAAAATCATAATCCGAAAAAATATTTGGATTAAAGGGTTCTATACCACAAGCACTGAAACCTTTTATGGCATTTCCTACAGTAGCAGCTCTATTATATGATTCACCAAATAGTTTTCCAATATCACGATCATTTATTGCACGTCCCGGGTTATTTACCATAAATGTATCACAAGCTTGACTATAATACGTCTTCAGAGGCCCGAAAATTGCAACGTCTAGTGGTTGTAACTTATGTGTGGTATGGGGAGGAAACCCAAGCATTGTAATATTATGTTCACGACAAAAACGAATGGCTTGTAGAGAAACATGCGAAACGTGGTTATCCAGAATTAATAATATAGGATTTTCAGGAGTTGCTTTTACATGCTTACAAAAATGCTCAAGGTAAAGTAAGAAACTGTCAGAAGTCATCCAACCATTATCATTACCTATAGCCACTGAACCAGGAGGTGCTCCTTCTATTAATTGTTTATCCATACGTTTTCTTGCAAATATTAGAAAGGGTGGCACGTATACACCTGTAGCACTTATTCCTAAAACGACAGTGATATTTTTTCCACGTTCTGCAGACACAATTTTTGCAACTCTTCGTGCGACAGTTGGAGAAATAACTTTTGGTAGTTTAGTTGGCACGCTAGAGATACCAGATTCGTCCACATTGAATATCTGGCTGGCATTAAAATGTTTTTCAAGTTTGATTTCTTTTAGTTTGTCAAAAAATGCGCCAACATTTATTTTATTGAACGCCATAAGCCGACCAATAGAAGTTGCTTCTGGTTTTCTAACACTAAAGTTATACTTAGACATAAAGTTATACATCCAATCATCACCTGCTAGCTTAGTCTGTTTATTGAACCGGTGATGAATACCATTTTCCTCAGCAAAATCATACACTAACCTTTGGCACTGTAATTTTGTCAGACCGAAAGAACGTTTATCAATATCAGTAATATAATTTTGTAGTGTTTCCAATTGTTCATCAGTAAATGTGTTCTTAAACCTGCCTCCATTTGTCGGATAATCCTACAGCAAAATTAAATATATAATTTGTTGTTTAAAATTAACAAAATAATTTACTTCTGGTTTTTTTTTAAATATCGCTTCAGTGTTGGTTCTGGTATACCAAATTTTTTTGCAGATTTATTACATGAAGGTTTTACATCGTTGATGTAGTCATTTATAGCCAATTTTATTATTGCTTTGTCCCACGTTGGTTCAGTTTTCCTTTTATAGTTTCTTGGCATTGTATCTATGACGTAAACGTAGGTACACGAATTAACAAAAATATTTAGTATAAAATATAATCAAGTGGGGTAAGTTGGCGATAGTCATCTTACCCACGTCAACTTGACCCGATCGATAATATTTTTGTCTTTTTAACATACGTAATAAATATTAAGTATACATAAAAATAAAGCTTACACTATACTTTATTGATTCAAAATAATATATAATGGATTTCACTTACCTTTTTTTGAAAAAACGTTATTACAAAACACAGAAAATTAAAGTGTGTACGGTGATAACAGATAATCGTAAATAAAAACAAATGGTCTTTATCATGATTATTTCGTATCGGTTAAAATAGTTGTTCCTAACATCATTCCTTACATTTCTTGTAAAACATCAGCTGTTAATATAATCTACTATCAGTTATTATAAATTCGTCATCTTACCCAGCTCGTCAACTTACCCGGGTTTCCCCTAAACTGATATAGTTGAATGTTGTTAGGTGTTATCAATAAAAATAACTACAATAAAATTAAATATTAAATATTAACTTTAATTTCAATATGTATACTAATAATAAGTTATAATTAGATTTGCTCACAAATGAAGTATATTTGTTTGTAAAATCTTTAAAAGAAGAAATAGTTATCGATTATTTTGAAAATTTTGAAAACTTAATATTATTTGTGGGGCATTGTTTACATCCCTACTAATTGCAATGAGCTCTAATTGACCTAATCATAAATAATTAAAAATTTAAATGAATTCCTTACAAATTACAGCACTTGGTAAGGTTGACACGATGGTCAATGACACCTCATTTATGCTTAAATAGCTTCATGAGGGGTATTCCAGTATCTTCTTTTCTATCTAAAATTAATTTTTTACAAGACTCATATAGAAAACATTCAGACCAAATTGGGATGTATATAAAACTTTTCAGGAAATTTATGGCACCTTAACAGACTGCAATCAGGAATTAATGGGATAGATGCAGACCATAATGGTCTATGTTAAATACTTGGTCTAGTTAGTTCCTGGCAGGCAGTTTTTTGAAGAGTCTGAACTAGGACATTTGGAATCCTACAGACCGTCTGAGACTTACCCAGACTGGTCCGGGATTTAAATAGGTATTTCTTATAAACAGTCTCAAAGTCTGAAAATTCAGTACTAAGACCTTCCTGGGAGGGTCCATGTGTTCTTAGGGTAGTTCAGAAATTAGCGATGATTCTGAAATTGAAGAAGCAAGTACAATAAAAATGTCTAGTTTAGACATTTTGAGTTTTTTATCAAGCCACAACTTAATTGCAGCTTTTCCAAATCTGTACTTGGCATATAAGGCGTTGTGTATCATCCCTGCATCATCTGCATCTGCTGAACGGAGCTTTTCTAAAGTAACTTTTGATTATTAATTCATAATAATAGAACAATAAATAAATAAAGTAAATAGAACCATTATAGACTAGTAGAATTTTCATATTTGTCTAACAAACTAACTTCTACAATGTGTATGTTTGTAAGACGGTGACAACACTTGGGTGTGTAACACTTCTTAACTTTATATTTCATATTTTTATTAATAAATTATTGTATTATTTTTTAATTAATTTTTCTTAAAACACAAATTGTCATAATAATGATTTCAGGTAAAACTAGTTAAATCTAGACTTCGGTCAAGTATTGGGCAGAATCGGCTGGAAAGTCTACTGATATTAAGTTCTGAAAAAGATATTGAAATCAATCGTGATGAAGCAATTAATATATTTGCTAGGTCCTCTGATCTTTTAATGAAAAGTTTATTATTTAAATAAAATATCAATTGATATTGTAATAAATTGTAGTATAACTTATGTTACCCTATTTATTTAAATATACAAAGCAGAGTAATCTATTAAAAATATTGTCTCATTTCATGGTGTTTAAATTAATTTTATAATTATTATCTGTATGGCTTAAAAATTGTTTGTGAAAGGCGATGACCCCCCCCCAACCCTATAAATATTTTTTATAGGAACATTTTTAATTGTGAGACAAAATGTTGGTTGATGGTAGGTGGGTGGGTGGGTATTGCAAAATATACTTGCCTCTGAAAATATTCGAGTTCACCACGCCACTGGTTTGTATACAAAGCGTATCATAGTGTTTTCGATATTCTACGTTATTGAATACATACACTATACACAACATTTTTGTTTTTGTTTTTTGGGCACACAGTTTTCGCGTGTTTTAGTAAACCGTTATTTTTATTTTTTACGTTTTTTAAAAAAATACAACATGGACGACGAACATGTAACTGTATCTCCAGCTAAATAAAATCCAAAAGGAAAAGTAAGTGTTTATATTACTATTTTCCTATTGAAAATTTTTAATTTTCAAATATATATTTTTTCTTTAGTTTATTGGCACTGGTCAAAGGAAAATTATAATTAATCTCTACAAATATTTCGTTGAAAACAGTCTGAAAATCCAGACAGCCCCCGATTGACTTACAGACAAATGCTATTAGAAATTTCAAAATCTTCAGGTATTGGACAACGTACAATACAAACAACATTGTCGGAGTACAAAATACAAGGTACAGTTTCATCGCCTACCAAGGAAAAACATAGACCTACAGTAATTGAAAAAATCGACAAATTTGATAAAAACGCAATTAGGCAAAAAATTCACGATTTTTGGAGGAACCGTGAAGTACCAACAATTAAAAAAATTTTGGTAGCCATTAATGAGGATGAAACATTGCCTAATATGAAACGTACGTCATTCCAGGCAGTGTTAAAAGATTTACAATTTGAATACGTGAAAAAAAATCGTAATAGTGCACTTCTCGAAAGAGAAGATTTAATAACTTGGCGCTGAAGATTTTTAACCAAAATAAAGCATTACAGAGCACAAAACAGACCGATATACTATTTAGATGAGATATGGGTCAATGCAGGCGAGACACACAGCAGGACATGGCTCGACACGACAGTCAAAACATCACGTGATGCATTCCTTAAGGGCCTAACTGCAGGACAAAAGGAACCCTCCGGAAAAGGTAAGCGTCTCATCGTTTTACACATCGGGTCGTCAGATGGTTTTGTCCCGAGTGTGTAGCCGTTCTCTTAAAACTGATAAGAGCTGAGAAAAAAAAGAAAAACTTGTTCAGATCATGTATACCAACACTAAAACATAAATTCCCTACACCGTTACCATAATGACATTACCAACATAAAAATGTATAAAACTTATATTTTATGTATTTGTATTCAGTATTGACATATAAGTGTCATATTATGTATGCAATGCCACAAATAATTAATATTCATGCAATATTCAATTATTGTTGTATTTCCTAACAATCGATTATTTTGAAACTGAACCCGCAGCCCGCACGTTTTAACTGTGCATAGCAGTCTTGGCGACAGGCATAATATTATATATTTATATTATGTAATTATACTATCTGTATTCAGTCTGGTTTTAAACACGTATAAAAATTATTTTTAGCATTCTTATCCGCTAGAATTGTTTGCAATTGTGTCTATAAATATTGTTTTTGTATAAATATCGATATATTAAAAGAGGGGAAAAATCTGATTATAATATACAATGGACTCAAAAGTACCGTCGGCGGCGTCGGGTCTAAATCATAATGCTATTTCATAATTATTAATTTCACTTTAGTCGTTGGCTGTCGTGTATGTACTATATATGTACCATCGCCTTAATAATGTATATCTGTTGTTTAAATATTGTTATTTGTTAATCCGTTTTCGCATTTTCCTATATTGAGATTAATATTTTATATTTATACTTATATTTGCTATAATATATAACATTTTACAATATATTAAAATGGATAAAACATCCGAATTGGAACAATGGTTACTTGAAGAATTTCCATCTAATATTGACTCATGACATAGAAATGTCTTAAATTGATCATAAGATGATGAAAGTCAATGCATCGATATGGGTAAGTTCATGGCCGGTCCTATATAGGGTAGGTCAATTGGGATATTTGTCCTAGCCCCCGCGCGAATTTTAGGGCCCCGCGATTACGTCATGAAAACTAGGTATGTTGTATGTTGCTAGTATGTAGTTAAATTGAAAAAAAATAATTCATAAATATTAAATTCATAAAGTTATAATATGTTTTTGAGATATTGCATAAAAATATATTTTATAAATAGCGTTATAGACTTATGGTTAATAATAGTTCTAATAATTCCTATTCTCGGTCGATGCTTAGTGTTATCGCATGAACGCTGACGCTATCAATTATTTCGTTTTATTTTTATATGTTGTACATGCAATTTGAAAACAATACGATCCGACGATACTGATAATTTTACATTTTCACTTTTAAATTGTACACATGACAAATTATAATTTTTCATGATTGTATATGCAATAGGCATCGTCGCATACTCGCGTCGCTACCATTTGGATAATAATATACGACTTTTACTAATCGTATTCGTTATTAATTATTCAATTATATTTAATAAAATAATTATTGAACATTTAACTTGAGATAATATCAACGCAATATTTGTTTCTCTCTCAGACCCATGCGCAACATAGATAAACCGTATTCACCTAACATTGTTTTTATGATTTTTGATTAATCTTGAGTACAAAATTTAAACTAGGGCCAGCCCTAATTATACCGATATTTTTTATTAGTTGAACAAGTCTTCCGAAGAACAAAGGGAACCAATTATTGTTGTTATTCATCATGATGATAATAATAGTAAGAAAATTAACATTTGTGTAAAATTTATTTCATTTGAAAATTAAAACTGCATTTACTCTATAGAAATCACACCCATCAAACTTGGAGTTGCAAAATGTTTGGATTATCCTGCAATGGTTATACCTTTTGAAGAAAGCAACACAAATTCTCTCAACAACTCTGGTAAGTTTCCAATCATAATCTTTGACTAACTAAAATAGCAATAAACTTTTATAGCTATGGATAGAAAATTTAAAACAAGGTTCCACGTAAATAGGTTATTTATAAATTACTTTATTCATAATAATATCATCAAATATATTTAGTAATATCATAGGCTGACTGACTGTCCTGGCTCAGAATCGTTTTTCTTATACAATGATATATATATATAAAGTAGGTACTAAGTAGTACATATTTAATTGTTAATATAAATATAATAAGTAAAAAAAATTAATGGTTATAATATTACATATTCATAAGGGTAACTTATAACTATTTACTCAGTATCCCCTACACATTTGATGAGTTAAAAATAATAGTTAACAGCCTTGAATATTTACAAGTCATTATTTATAAAAGTGTGTATAATTAAATTGTTCATAAGTAATTTCATATAAAAGTTATAACAATAAAAGAGGTATACATTAAATTATTTACAAGTAATTGTGTATAAACATTATAAAAATAAAATTGGTATGGTATAAAATTGGTATGAATAAAATTGTTTCAAGTCATATTAAAAGTTACTGGCTAGTGGCAAACACATTAATTACTGTTCCTAATAAAAACATAATGAGTCAACATAAGTAGGTATTCAAATAAAATATAAATCATAAGTATACCAATGGTTGCGGTCGAACTTGTTTTCGATAATAACCATCCATAAGATGGCCTGCTCTTCGTAAAAACATGGATAAATCTCCATTCTCATTAAGTATACCAACATAGTTTTGTATAGTACTGGTAACTTCTGCTCTATCAATCTGAGATAGATGAGATCTGATCTGAAAATATTTTTAAGATACATCTTACAATTTATAATGTATTTAAATAATAATAATATATAGGTATTTTGATTTCAGAATAAAATTTCATAAGCTTTTACCTGGAGATGCCTGCGAACTTGATCCATTTCCAAATAATATTGATTCTCAACTATCAATAGTTTCTCTATAATAACAGTAGGTAAGTCTTCAATTAATACAAATAATCTAAATACATAATTAGCTAGATGGTAATTATACCAAATACAAATTCTGCCAAGCATGTTTCCAAATTAGGCCACTCCCAGACAAAAAGCACCATATGAAAAAAAAATAATTCATTTGACATTTTATTATTATATGAACTAATTTATAAATAAGTTATACCTTCAGCAATTATTTTTTATAATATATTAAGTACACAAATGGTACAATTTCGGTCCGTTAAGGCTATAAGCCAATATATTTTTCGTCTAATTTTTGTAGTCCAATAAATGTTTTGTTTAATATTACACAATTCAAAGTTTTGAATTATATTGCAATTATATGGCATATTTTTACACTTTATATTGCATAAAAATCCTCGCTCTATACATAACTGAAAACAAAAATTGGTATAGGACCTTATGTTTAGGACGAATAGTCTTATAACCACACAAACACATACATACTCATTAACAACGTAGCACAGTATTCACAAGTCTTGATAGATACCTAATAACATAACCTATTTAGTATACTTACTCTGTGTCTGAAAATCGGTGATACCTCATTTACATAGAACCATACTCATTAACAATGCAGTACAGCATTCACAATTCTTGATAGACACTTAATAACATTAGCTGTTTAGTATACTTACTCTGTGTCAAATCGGCAATGCCCATTCACATAGAAACACATTAATACATTGTAATACAAACAAATCAATAGAACAATATTCACAAACATGAATATATAATTAAATTAAATATACGCATGAAATCCCAGATATTGGGATGTTTTCCAATCTGCGTCTTCAGTGTGGCATGAAAAGACTCGACATAATTGTTAGTTCGAACTTCTGACCTAAAATATATTACAACAAATGAAAATAAACTGTGTATGATATTTTGTAAGAATTCTAACCCAAAGACACTTATGTTTGCAGCAGTTATTTGTATGAACCAAAAATCTTGGATGTAGCCAAATAGAAATGCTTGTAGGCGTTCGCGAATATCTGGTTGTTGGTTGACATAATCTACGATTATTTGAAAACCATCAAGCATTGTAAAATTGCAATTAATTTGGGATTCTGCTGGAAGATGAGGTAGAGCTAACACCTACAAATTAAAAACCCAAATTGAATTTAATCGAAACTAATTTTAGGAAAATTTAATAATAACAAAAATGTTTCATCATATATCATATTACCATGCGTAAAACTGTAGCAGCCTCAACACTGGTCTGAAATAGATGAAATAGTCCGTTCATGCTCCTTTTGCAGTACCGGATAACAGACTATATAATTTGATTTAGTGAATACTCAATACATTAATAATACATTTATATGAGTGAATACATTAATAAAAGTAACATATTTTATTATATAGGTACTCAGTTTCTCAAAAATCATAGATCGACTCACTTGGCAGTAGTGAAACCAACACCCCTGAAGCTTTGTATGAGGCAAAACAATCCTTACTGCGTTCATCAAACCTCGTTCATAATCTGTTATTATGGTTAACTGGTTGTAGTTCAGAGGTAAAATCTGGTGTACAACTCTAAAGAAGGACTCGTATGTGGACTGTGTCATTCTTGTAGTCAATGCATACACCATTGGAAAAGACTGGGTAAAAAAAATCATATTAATTGTATATACAATTAATAGTTTAAAAAAATAACTTACCACATTTCTGTAAACTATATGAAAAGTAAGCAGGCAGCCTTTTTTCAAATCAGGAGGATTTCTTGGCACAGTTTTAAAAGTCCCATCTACTCCTGCGATGGTAATTAATTGGAGTAGTTCTCCACTATATTTTCCAATGGCATCTGTATTAGCAAATACTACTCCAACTAGTTCTCTATCTACTATCAATGGACAACCATGTTGAAAAAATCTAAATAAAATAAAAATAATAGTAAGTAAATAATAAATATTTGAAATTTATTTCATGAACCTTGAAGAAGGGCGCTGCAGGGTTGAAATATATGATGTTGATGTGGTTGGTTCATTCAGGATATGTGCTAACTGTTCAATGGTAGTTGGATTTTTGGACGACGACGACGTCGCATTTTATTCAGACAAAACCGGGACTGTAAATGTGTATAGTTTTGTGCACCTTCTGGATTTCTAAGACAGTTAAGGTTGTACAATTAAAACTTTAATCTTATTTATGCTAATAATTACAAACATTTTAAAAACATATAAAGTTTATCCAGATTACTCACAACACAACTTCTCGGTTATAAATTTGTCGGATTGAAGTAGCCAAATTGCCGGTACTTGTTCCAGCTAGACCAATAGCTCTTCGTAAATGCACCATTGGAATGTCAACATTTGGAGGGAAATGGTTGTGTTGAACCCGAGTCATTATATCACCATTCCCTTTTTTTATGTCCATAGTCCTGACCCAAGCTGTTGACGGACAATGTACCGCAACAGTCTTTTGATTTTCACAAATTAAATATCTACATAGCAATAAAATAATTAATAAATAATATTATAATACAAATTAGTAAGCAATGAATCATTATATTTCATAAACTATTTATTTAAAAACTATTTAAATGTATAAGTGTGTTGGTAACATCTGTTAGCTTACTAAATCCTTACTTACGTTTTATCGTTCCTTGCACCATTTTTATAATACCTATAATACAAGTTATCCATAAATACTACTGAATTTATTCTGACACCAGGTAAAATCGTAAATGTTTCGGCTCTCTGACGCTGGATATTTGCCAGTTGACCTGGTACAAAAATAATATTTTACATTAATTGAATTATCATATAAAATTCATATTGGTATCCTACAGAACTAACAATATCAATAATTCATATAAAATACCATTGTTATCTTCTTCAATATCATCTTCTTCCTCCTCTTCGTCAATAACACATTCTTCCTCCTCCTCTTCAAAACTGTTGAAATCCATCAACTCTTCATACTGCAGTTCATTATCTGAATCGATGAAAATAACAAGTGGATTTAATTTAAGAGGAAATTAAGTAATATTTAAAGTGTTATTTTGAATGTATTTTTTTTTATGTTGAAACTATGTATAATGCATTTTGTAATAACTAATAATTACTTGAGGATGTACTTATATAATTGATATTCACTTAAATAAACTATAAATAGCACAGAAAAAAAAAAAATATATTGTTTTGGCTAGGTATAGTAGCGTTTCCGAGTTGTTTTATTCCCTTAGACTTAGGAGACTTAAATTAAATATGATGCCCCTTATGTCCCTAACATGTCCCCTTCCATTTCTAACACTTAAACCACTAAATAATAAGGAGTACATCTGCTTATAAAAGGTGTGAAAAAAATGTTTAATACATATATATAGAAATAAATAATACTTGGTAAGTAATCGTGGTCGCGTAGTGCATCAATACCACTGAAAGCCATATTCGCTGAGTTGGTCCTTTAAGTGAAGTTAAGTTTTAGAAAATTAATAAATAATTAAAGATCAAGAAAACGAATAAATAATTAATGTATTTTAACAGGCTGTCACACGAACTGATATTAAATTATTATTTGGAATATTTACTTTTATTTTGGTTGGTATGAGATACTATTTGATATGCTCGTTTTTCTTTTTCTTATCATTTTTAGGAGAACGGCTTTTGGCCCTTTTGTCCCGGGGGGCCTTTTATGTTTCGAATCGAAAACCAATTCAACAGACTACCACGACGAAATGAATGGTGATACATTCTATGAATGGTTTGTACGTATTCTGCCATTATTAAAAGAAAATGCCATAATTGTGATGGACAATGCCTTATATCACTCGGTGAAGAAATGTAAAATACCAAATATGTCTTGGAAAAAACAAGAAATCGTAGATTGGCTCGAGAGTAAAGGTGAGATTGTTATCCATCCGATGTGTAAAAATGATTTAATGAAAGAAGTGAGAAAATTAAAAGATGCATACGACAAATACGTGATTGACGAATACGCGAAAGACAATAAAAAACTCGTATTGCAATTACCGCCATACCATTGCGAGCTAAATCCGATAGAGCTCGCGTGGTCATCAGTAAAAAGTTATGTTCGGACACACAACACACATTTAAAATAAAGGACGTACTTGAGCTACTAAAAAAAGGGGTGGAACATGTAACACCAGAAATGTGGACTAATTTTGTCGGACATGTCATAAAGGAGGAAGACAAGTTTTTGAACCTTGATCATTTAAGCGATGAAGTAATGGACGGACAACCCGACGAAGAAGAACGTCATATCCTTACCATAGGAAGGGGTGATACAAGTTCTTCGGATTTAGACTCAGATTGATTTTTTGTGCCTATTTAAATTATTTTGATTTTTTTTTTTTTATATTTTTTTTTTTTTTTTTTTCTTAATTCATATTAAAATGTAATCTATGTTATGTACAATTACTAATTTTTGTTAGAATAACTAAATAAATGCATATATAAAATACTGATGTTAAATAGATATTATTTGTATTGTTTTTGTATACACAATAGGTACGCCTGACACCAGGTATTATTTTTTTCATAGTGTGTTACTTATGCCGGTGTATACAACCATCGTTTACTGCTAAGCGGCGGCAGCTGTGGAATTAGCCACCGGTCACTGCGTACTGAGTGGGGGAATTTATGGCGGCGACTAGGTGGTAGAGTGGGAGAAATTTGGGTACGATACCGCGGAGCTCGATCATTTGGATGCGCGAGCGAGTAGCGTTCTCTCCGCGGCCGGAACTATATTAAAGAAAATCCTAGCATAATTACTGTCCTAAAAGGTGATGACAGGCAAATAAAAAGAAATTTTAAATAAAAAAAAAAAGCACACATCATTGTAAAACTAACACACATTTGTCGCTCCGTTCAGAATCAGAATATTATTTTTTTTATAAGCGTTTGAATTTGTATTTTTTACTATATAATTCATAAAATATACTTAGTAATATACTGACGGAATTATTTTTTTAGTTAATAATTATTATTATTTGTGCCCTGATTATATGTATTTAATTGTACAGTAAAAGAAGTTAAAGACAAAAAGTGGAGACATATTAGGGATGCATATATATGTATCAGAAGAAAAAAATGTAAAAAGTGGGTCCGAAGCAAACAAAAAAAAGCCTTATGCTTATGCCGAATCAATGTAATTTTTAAACGTAGTAATAAAAAAAAAGGAAGTAAGTCAATATAATTAAATACTAATATAAGAATAAACCTACTTTACCATCCTGGTAGAATTTTTGAATTTTTGTATGAACTGGTAATTTTCTGATATTATAAGTGTAGGTAGTCAAATCTTTTGGAGCATCAGGTGCTGCTTTAATTTCTCGCCGTATGCGTCTTATTTGTTTTTTTAAAGCTCCGTCAGCCGTCAAAGCTCCCTAAGTAATTTAATAATAATTTTAAATTAATTTAAAAAATTAAAAATTATTAAAAATTATTTTAAAAATTTAAAAATTGTTATATTTACCTTTCCTGCTTGTGATAATCCACTAACACATTCATTAATAATATTTGATGTAGGCTCCATTGTCTCACGTGCTCGTTTTTTCATCTTCCTGACTGCAGAATTAGCTTCAATTTTAACCGCTTCCGAATCATGTGTCGAATGTTCATTTATTTGTTTTAAAACCTAATAATTAAAATATTAATAAATGTATTTAATACCTACTGATAGAAAAATTAATAAAATATAAATTACCTCCAAGTGTCAACTGTTGTATGAATTCTTGCCTTACACGAATCTTTGTAACGACATCGCCAAAACTTTTTTAACTTATTTGCACTAAATGCATCAAAGATATACATATAACCATCATGTACAAATACTACACGTCCACGGAAAGTTTCCATTACTTGTGCCATGGTGACTACTGACTACTATAACTACTACTGACTAGTTGACTAGTTGACTATCTTATTTCTTATATTATTACTCAATAATCGTCTATCGATACGGTAGCCGATTACAGTGAGATAAACTGATAAATGATATAGATACAATATAATTAATGCTAAAATTATTATCTAAACGCATTTCTTAAAAATAATTTCATGAAGTAATTTAAAGAGACTACGCCGAAATGGTCACACGCCAAAATGGCACTACGCCGAGATGGCCACGCCGAAATGTCCGGATCCGTATATTTATGTAAGATATGAAGGTCTGTTAATTTATTTTCTAAGTTCCTACCTATGTGAAAAATAGGTATTTATTTTTTTTTTTGATATAAATATAAAATAATGAAAGTTTTATTATAATTTCTTCTTTACTTATAAGTCTGATTATACTTAATTTTATGAACTTAAAGTCTGATTGAACTGTTATGATTTTAAAATATTTTTTTTTTGTTTTGTTAAATTATATAAGATGTTATACTTTATTAATAAATAATTATTTGAATGCAAAATTTAATTTATTGTATACTCACGGAATTACCTAACCACTATCACAAAATTAAATACCATATCATGATATTACCTAACTTTTCTCTATGACTTTTGCACTTTTATAAAAACTTATCAAAGTACTTAAAAGTCCAAAAACTGCATATATTCTAGTAACTTAACTCTATGTTCATCAAACAATTAAAATAATTAAGCATAATTACTGAAATTGAATTTGTAATTAGACATTTAGTTAATTTATCACGAATATGCCTTCCTTTACCCTAAATCTCAAAATCAAATCAAAGACTAACATAAAAGTTATACCAAGTTTTATTGTTTTACCAACAGGAAACAATATAAAAACCACGAGATGGCAAATTATTGTATTTTATCCACCGTAATTTTTAAAAAATTTTTTTTTTTTTTAATCGTACTTGACTAACTCACTGACTGATAAACGTAAAGCGTGAACAATGATAGATTAATGCTTGCAATTTACACGGTACCTTCGTACAATCGTACCATAAATTTAGTGTGGAATAAGAAAACATTTTACAAAATTCGCATTTTAAAGTGGTGCTTGCTCAAGTATTTTGAGAATCAAAATAGTCAATAAAAATGTCTTAAGTTTTGAACACCGTTAAACTGAATATTAAATAACAAATTAATCAATATTCGAATCATATTATATAGAATTGGCATTTTTAACGGTAAACGAAGTGCACGGGGTCAGCTATTGATAATATTAATCCACCGTATTATGTCAAACTTGGTATAACTTTGATACTTTATTAGAGTTAAATCATACACTTACGTACAAACAGCACTAGGTCCGCGATCTACCGCAGGTAGATTGTCTACCTGATAATATACTGCTGCGAATCAGAATTTTTATTCCGGGAAACAGAAAACTTAAGATAAATCTAGAACATAATCCACCGAATATTAGATAGGTAACGAATTGAACAAAGTTTGAGTCATATAGAGTTGGTATATTTAACGAGAAACGAAGTGCACGGGATCAACTATATAAAAATATAGTTTATTTTCTTTTCTAATTTTAACTGTACAACTTACGTACTATTATTTTTGTTTGAAAATTCACGTCGTTTATTTAAGGAATGTTGCTAGGGGACCGAAAAAAGAAAGAAGGTAAATAAAAAACATCAAAAATTGAATAACTGCACACGGGCGAAGCCGGGTATTTGGCTAGTATTATTTAAATATCTCCATACTTTATAATTGTTGTAGTTATTATTTTACAAAACTTTAAATTTTATTTATGTATCAAAGCTTTAAACCGGTGATTCATAAAAGTAAAATAACTATATTAAATTAGGTATTATTAAGATAAATTTAATCCATATTTTCTATACCTACCTTTTAATAACTCAGTCAGATTTATTGGGAAAAATATTTTTGGAACCATGGATTGTGTAGCTTCAATGTTACATGTATGGTACTCCCAAATACTTGGAGAATCTTTCATCAGAATTTCTATCAAATTTGTTACGTTGTACTGGCAATCCAATTCTATAAAACCACATATCAATTGTCTCTTACGTCCCGTGTTTTCTAATATTGTAGCTCTTTTCTGATATAATTCTGTATTTGCGCCATTGTTTAATAAATGTTTAGCAAGTATGTTGTATTGTCAGCGTAATTTGCATAAATTATAGTATCTATATAGCCAGTAGCAATTGATTGAATTACAGCATCAAATGGGCAAGTATTGATTACTTTGTATTTGATTGTTTTTTTCCAATTTTTATTGGTGTGGGGCTTAAAAAATTACCATTCTGTACATTATCGAGTGTAATGCACAACTTTGAAAATCTTTCAGCTTTTATTTCTGGATGGCTGGTTAAGTACAACAATTTTCTTTTCTTTGTATCTTTTGCTTTGTTCTTCAAATTTTCTTTCTGTGTCAACTCAATTATTTCACTATTACTAGTTACTGAAATATCTTCTTCAGATGTATGAGTATCGTAAATATTTTTCAACCAATTATTTTCATCTACATCAGTGTTCATTTTTACATTATCAGCTATTTCTCCTTTTTCATTTGGTTCATCATATTGATAATTTTCTTCGTTTTGATTAAAGTTCGTGTGTTCTATAAATTCACAACTTCCATTTATTAAACTATCAGTGCTATTTTTGTTAAATTCATTATTTTCATCAGTCACACAATCTTCATCTTCAATTACATCATCTTTATCTTCAGTCACATCATTATCATCTTCAGTGTTACTAATTACATTTCTGTTTATTTTATTTGTGTCCACTTTAGTATTTATTTCATAATTATTGTGTTTTATAAAACTTCCTGTTAATTTTATTAACCCTTGTATAACTCTTAAATGAATAACGATAAATTTATCCATTCTCATTCTAGGTTTTCTATTATCGATGATTGTTTATTTTAATTCAGCAAAATAACCTTCAATTATTGCTGAAGATCCGACTACGTTGGGACTTCTGAATATTTTTACCATTACTGCAGACCATAATGGGAATTCCTTGCATATATTAATTAAAGGCTTAACTAAATCTTTAAAATAATAAGGGTTCAATATATTACCTTCAACTGCTGCTTCAAGGGTGACATTGTTATAATATTATTTATCCATTTTTTTAGCTCTGAATTATGTGTATCACAATGAAAATCAGTTAATATTTATATTTCTTTAGAATCATCTGCATGAATTTTAAAGTTATCAATACCTGAAATCAATTCTTCTAAAAATATTTTTACCCTTTCAGTCAGAGTTTTATTTTCAAATGTATTTGTCCCATACGAATTGGCTGTTGCTAAAATTAATATGTTCCGTAATATACAATCGAAGTATTCAAGGCTTTCTGACTTACTCAATAATCCAATTGAACGGACGTAAAAATGTTTAATTTGTTTCCTTCCTTGCAATCACTTCCACCTACAGATCATATGTATCATATGTGCAACGTCAATGCGAATGAAGCAAGAAGGAACGTTTGATTCTTTATTTATTAAACATAAAAAACACGATTCTGAACATTTTTCCCATGTCATCCTATTCGAAAACGCTCGAGTTGTAGCTCCTAAAAGTGCTTTTGAATAGTCTAGTACATATTCGTCATTTGGCTTCATTCCCGTTGTTATCCAATTAGCTATCCAGTAGTAAATACATAATGTATCATGCTTTTCAGACAATAGTTGTGCTATTGGAACAGAGTGGCCCAAATTATTAACAACTAATTGGTATAAAAAAATATGTCCTGAAGATGTTTTATTTGATGTTCTTTGAAGTGGTGCTATCAGTGAACCAGTTGCATCAACAGTCATAGTTACCCAATTTTCCTTACGAATGACCTTATACATGGCATTGTAGTGGTGACCAATAATACACAAAAAATTTATCAATACAAATCGTATGGATACTTCCACTATGTTTAAGTTCTATTAATGATGTAATAAAGTCCGATCCAGAAGTTCCTAGATTAAAATCTACAGAATCTTGTTTATCCTTTCTAAGTACTTCTGAATTATATAAAATTGAACTTTCATCATCGCCGTATTCCATATTTGCATCTGCAAATTGTCTTCTATGAAGTGCGACTACTCGTAGTACCTCATCGCCTATTTCTTTACGTTTTGGGTTTCGAAGATAACGTTTTTTCACATCATGATGTTGTATCTTCATTGTTTCAGGTGAATAAAAATTAATTTGTATATCTTCATTAAGCTTTGGTTCATCTTCAATATCAGCAAAAAAGACACTATAGCAAGAAGAATCTGTACACTTTCCACTGAATGTAATAAAATGCCCCCTTCCTGAATGTAAAACATGACGTTTTAAAATTGAATACGTGCACGGTAGTTTGTGTTGCTCCCAAAATGTATCTAAAAATAAATTAGTCTATTCTAATTGTAGTCTCCAATATTCCCGATTTCCTTGGCGAGTTTGATTCACTTTTTTGATTGGTTGAATTTTTTATACGATTTAAAGTCTACTTAAACCTTATACAATTTTGTTGATGGACGATCACATAATTGTTTATTTTTTTTCCCCTGAAAGCGCAAATAAGAAAGTGGTTGATTGTACACATTAATTAATAATTTCATAATAGTTTATTTATACATATTATATTCTATTTATTAATTTTTATAAGACAAAATGTTCGAAGTATTATTGCCTATCTTATACTTAAAAAATATGAGCCGATCGGGCCCGTGACGAAAAATTATTATTTTTATTATAGCAATAATGAACCGTACTGAATACTATCTTAATCCAAACCATTGAGATGTTCATGTTAATGTCCATAATTGTATTGATCTTAACACAAATGTGTGTCAATACAGTTAAATATATATTATCAAGTACCTCAAAAATATTAACCAAATAATCAATACACGCACTCGCTAATTATAATTAAATTTGTATAGCTAAATTCATCAGGAGAATATCAAATGTCATCAAACTGTTTTGTACGCAACACTCACATACCGACCGACCTACCGACACACCGGGGCGCAACTTCTTTCGCCCAAAAATGACCTTCCTCTTTTTGCCCACGTCCTCTTTTCGACTAAAAATGATAAAACAGTTTCCTATTTTCACCCACAGTTTCAAGTTTTACATTTTGGAAACCACTGTCTCAAAATTAATAATTTTAAAAAAATCATATAATAATCAAATAAAAAATAAAAAAATGTATAATTATTAATAATAATTAACATTACGTAGGTAGGTAATACGTACCTACATAATTTTTATACAGATTTATTTTTTTATATTTAATATTATATTTAGAAGGGTTTTCGATTGTTATTAATAATATAGTCAGTCGATAAAAGTGTATAAAGTTGCCGACACCTCTCTCAAAATATATAGTTTGAAACACTTTAATAAACATTATAATTACTTATGAGTTATAATTAATATGAATATTTGTATTTTGGGTGAAAGGAGTACCGCCCGTAAAATGTGTGTGAGCGACTCAAAGGAACTGGACGAGACCGCCGAGCAAGACCAGAGTGTTAGTATGTGATGGTGTATAATTAGTATGTATATGTGTGTATATAAAAATGTTTTTCCGTCACAGTTTTTTTTTGTTTTTCCGATTTTGATCTTTATAATGCACCAAGGATATTCACTTTGCTATCGGAAATCCCAATATAGTTTTAAAAAATTGAATTTAAATTACTTCAAAAAGTAATGGTGTACCGATAAAAAAAAAATGTATTGTAAAATCAATACATTCATCACTTTGTTCAGAATCTAATAGTAATAACAATAATATATAAAATAAGGAAAACTACTACATAACAAAATGTTTTTATTTTCTTTCTTTTTATATATTTTTCAATTTTTATCATTGATAAATTTATAATTCAGCAACACTAAATTGAAGGGAAGTTTGCGTATCGCTGCTGTTATGAGTGTTTACAATAGCTTCAATTGTCTTTAAACCTGAGTTTTTACTGAGTACTTGTTCAACATTCTTTTTAATTTTTATTCCGACCTCCCCAAGGGCTTCTTTCAATTTGTTTACGGTGTTAGAGACAATACCCAGGCTATCAACTAGAGACAAGTTTTGAGCTTCAAGTTTCGTAATAGATTTGGAGGATATGTACACTAAATTATTTTTCAATGAGGTACTTTTAATTAAATTTTTAGCATTTTCTACTGAAACAGCATCTATTTCAATTTTGGAAATCACATCTTCGATGACACTAAAATTATCGCAATAATATGCAGCAGCTTGTAACCAAATACCCCAGCTAGTTATCACTTTATCACTGGCTCTGGGGGAAGAGGTATTTGGGGGTAATTTTATTTAAATATATTTACGCGACTGGGTGCTTTAAGGAAATTTTTTTTATAGTTGATATCAAAAAATCAACTTCGGAAAATTCTGATCGAATTGTTTCTGCGACACGATGGAAATCGTGTGCAAGACAGGTCACACGAACTAATTTAGGATAAAATACATGTAAAGCAGTTCCAGCTTTCACCATATAGGGTGCTGCGTCTGATATAAATAAGAGAACTCTTTCATGCAAAATACCATTTTAAAATACCAAACGTATTTAGGTACTCCATACGATGTAATTAAGTCCATCAAAAAATTTATTGTAGCTGCTCCATTTGCGTTTGCCACTGCCTTTGCAAACGCCATTTTTGTCGCGTTACAAGTTGCTACGATGAGATATTTCTTACCTCTAGAAATAGGCAATGGGCCTAAGTAATCAAATGTCAATCTCTGTAAAGGTTTCCCGGACGTTAGTGGTATGGGTTGTAGTAGTCCGTGGCCTTTACCTGTCGCGTTTTTTACCATCTGACAGGAAACACATGTTTTAATAAATTTTATCGTATCTTGAATTATTGTTGGCCAATAGTATTTCTGTTTTAATTTTGCTATGGTTTTAGTTACTCCAAAGTGTCCACTAAAAACCGATTCGTGGTAAGATTTTAGTATGGTATTAATTAAATCTTTGGGTATCACTAATAGGTTATTCGTTCCATGAGGTGACCAATTTTTAAAATATAGTAATTCGTTTTTAATACAATATTGCCTGGACTTCTTTTTGTATTTGGAATTAGTTTTGGTTTTTATAGCGTTAATAATGCCGTTACAAAACTCGTCTCTTTGTTGTTTTTCTTTTAATATATCGGTGTCAATATCGGTTATAGGTGTTGGAACATCAGTTTTTATTTTTTTTAATTCTGTAAATAATGTATTAATAGTTTCTACAGGGTAACGGGATAAACAATCTGCAGCTAAATTCCTGCACCTGGTTTATGTTTAATTTCTAAGTCGAACTCTAATAATTTGAAGATAAATTTTGTTATTCTGGATGATGGGTTTTTCATTGTCTTATGACTTATAGTATTGTAAACTTGAGTGGTCGCTATATACGGTCACTTTTCTACCTATTAGATATTCTTTAAAATAATTAAGAGCAAATACTACTGCTGACATTTCGAGTTCCGTCGTTGAATAATTTTTTCTCCCCCTTTAAGTTTCCTAGAGGTGAATGCGATTGGGTGTTTTTCACCATTAGGATTTTCTTGTTCTAAAATGCCTGAAAGGCCTTCTAATGATGCATCGGTTGTAACAAAAACTGGGTACGTGTCTTCAAAATGCGCTAAAACGGGCGCTGTTATTATGGATTTTTTTAAAATATTAAAAGCGTTGTTATGGTTCTCGCCTCAACTAAATTTATTTTCCTTTTTTGTCAAATCTGTTAAAGGACTTGCAATTTTCGCAAAATTTAGTATATATTTTCTATCATAACTTGTTAGCCCAATGAATGATCTTACATCTCTTACCTTTTTTGGTATTGGGAATTTTTTTATTGCCTCTACGTTTTTCCCTAATGGAATAATTCCATTGTTAGAAACCTCGTGTCCTAAAAGTTCTATTTTTGAGCTAAAAAATACACATTTGTTTGTTTTTAGTTTAAGTCCTGCCTCGTCTAGCCGAATAAGAATATTTTCCAATCTTTCCAACGATGATTCAAAGTCTTTCCCGAAACAGCAAATATCGTCTAAATATGCAACCATTGTCTTATATAAATAATCACTAAATAAATTATTGATTATTCTTTGGAAAATTGGTCCTGAGTTTTTAAATCCTTGAGGAATTCGTTTGAAGTGATATAGGCCAAAATCTGTTATAAAGGCGGTTTTGTATCTGTCTTCAACCTTTATTGGCAATTGGAAATAACCTTGAGCCATATCGATTGATGAGTAATATTTTGCTCCTTCTAAGCTTCTAAATAAGTCCTGTGACCTTGGAATAGGGTGTTTGTTACTGATTGTTTCATTATTTAATTTCCTATAGTTGACTAAAAACCTATATTCCCCTTTTTCTTTCTTTGGTATTAGAAATACTGGAGCAGCATAATTACTTTTACTAGGTTCAACTATATCAGAGATTATCATTTGGTCTATTTAAAGTTTTAATTTTTCTCTTTGAGCCGGTGCTACTCGATAGGAAGGTTGAAAAATTGGTTTGTTTGATTTTAAATTAATTTCACATGGTTCTATATTTGTGCAACCGATGTCCAGTGGATCAGATGTAAATAAATGTTTGTATTTGTTTATTAGAACTTTTGCTTTTTCCATTTGTTCATTATTCAATTCGTTTGATATTTTTATAACGGTCTCTTGTTTATCAGTAAGTTCATATTTTGATTTAGTAATAGTTAAGATTGTTAAAGAAAGAGTACAAAGATCTACAAAGAGTAGATAGAATTATTAGTTTTTTTTATTTTACCTATTGTCATGCCTTTATAAGTTTGTGTATACAAATTTGGAAAGTTGTCCTCTGAAATTTCCTTTTCATTTTTGTTTAAGATTTGAGTTTCTAACTTTAAATCATTTGTTTGATTTGCTTTATTTTCTTTCTCATTCTTATTAGTGTCTATATAAGTATTTTTATGGTTAAATTTTAGTTCATGTGGGGTCGTTATGTTTTTATTTCCATTATTATTTTGGCCTTTTTCATTATAAATGATTCTGGTTATATAGTTAATTTTTGTGTGTATTTTTGTAATATTATTTCTGTTGTAATCGTACCATATTTCGTTCATTGGTATTATATTATTTGTAATCTATATTTTTCTGTTTTTAAAATCAATTATTACGTTATTCTTAATATTAAAATCATTTCCCAAGAGAAATTTACAATGTAATCCTTCAATTACATATGCATTTATAAGGTAGTGGTGATTTTTTATTTTTATTGTTATCTCAATTCTTCCTAACTGTTTTAGTTCAGTATTATCTGCACCTGTTATTATGATATTTCCTTTAGGTTCCATAAGTTGTTTATTTTTTGTTAACGAGTAGTCAATACAAGAAAGATTTGACCCTGTGTCTAATATAGCATATTTTTCGTTTCCCTCATATTCCACTTTTATTGATAATACTCTTTGTCTACATTCCATATTTATTATTGTGTCGTCGTTATTTTTGCTTTTATTTTCTACAAGGTTTTGGTTTGATAATTGCAAGGTATTTGGATATTCGTTTAAGTAGTTGTCGATGTTTCCTTTTATTATATTAAGGTCAGGAAAAATAGTATTAATGGTTATATTTTTAAATATGAGGGGACTGTTCATTTCGACGGAAATACCTGGTGTCCAATGATTTTTCCTATGAAAAATTCCGATGTTTAAGCGATTGGGTTTTCAGTAAACTATTGCGTTAGTATTTTCGTTAATTTCATAGATTATGAATAAATTAATTTTGAATTGGTCACAAAAAAAAGCTAAGTCGTCGTCTTTAAAATAATAGCCTGATTTCATTTTTTGAATAGTTAGCATATTCAAGATTTCTACAGTTGTTTTATTAATATTATGATTTTGCAAGCATACGCGTAATGCGTGGGCTCCACAATCGCCGTCTCTCGGTACTTCTTTTAACTTAACAAATGAGCCAGCAATAAGTGTTATCTCATTTTTCAAATTATTATCGTTTGATATTATATTGTAATTGGTATTTGAAGTGTTACCTTTTTGGTCATTCTCTCTTTCTGGTAAGGAATATATTCTAATTTTAGTAATTGAATTTTGAAAAATAAATTGTATCATGTTAGCTATTATATCCCATTGTTTTTTATCCGAATCTATGCATATTTTTGGTAACGCTAAAGTCGTGATTTTATTTTCAGTACAAAATTGTTTTGTATTTTCCAATGTCTTAAAAATATTTGAATAGGTTGATTTTTCATTATGATCGTTTTTTGTAATGAGGTGTAAAATCCATTGATTGTTTAATTTTAAATGAGCTACTTCGGTAATATTTTTATGTTGATTAATTGGTTTGTCCTTATTATTAAATCGTGTTTTAAATTGTGAGGCTATTCCTTCTGTCGTGGTAAAACATTTGCTAACGCATTGTCCGATTGCAATATCCGTATTTAATGAAAATATATACCCTGTAGTTTCTGCGTAGTCACAAATAATTTTTTTATTTTTATTGTCATGTAATAGAAATTCTTGGAATTTTGTTAATGGGTTCATCTTCTTTTGTGAGTATATATATTCTATTTCTAATTCGCTATCGTCTGTGTCATTGTTTTTGTTTATTTTATTAATATTTTTTTTTTATACCATTCTCCTATGAATTTTAAATAATCATCATTTTCCTTTTCTATTTTATAAGATAATTTTGTATTATTAATTTGATTTTTGTATTCCCGGGTTGAATATTCCGAATGTTTTTCTAATTCGGGTTTTAATCGTTTTTTGAAGAGATGCACCTATCAGTGTAATGACCTTTTTCATTACATTTGTAACATGTTACTTTCTTTGATTCCTTTTCATAATTGTCCCTATATTGTTCAGGTGTTCTCTCGCGGCTATTATCTCTGCTGTATTGACGTTTTGTGTTATTATAATTTTTTCCTCTATCATCTCTGTCTCTAGAATTTGACCTATTTCTGTAATTGCTGTTACTACTTCGATATGGACTAGACTCTCTTTGATACCTGTTGTAATAGTCTCTATCTCTGGATAGTGATCTGTCTCTATTATATCTCCTGTCTATACTAGATTCTCTATTTCTGCGATTTTCACTCCTTGGGTATGGACTCTTGTCTCTATAGTCGCGTTTATGCCCTTGATAATTAATATCTCTTTCATAATTACTACCTCTGCCATCATAACGACTACAATTATTGTTATTTACTCTTTCATATTTATCATCCTCAAAGTTTACGGATTTGTTTTGAATTGTACTAAATAAACTCATTTTTTTTATCTCGTCACTTAATTTATTTATCTCTCTTTTAAATTCTCTGTCTCTTTCGGTCAGTTCGCTTTTTAATTCTGCGATTTCTATCACAGCTTTTTCACTTGTTTTTTTGTTTAACTGAATACTTGTTCATTTAATATTTTCGAGTATTCATTTAAGTTTTGGTCTCTTGAATTTATTCTAAATTGCATAAGTTCAATTTTTTTTAGATTATTTTTGATATTTTTTAAATTACTGTTGTCGTGCAGAGAAATTGCATTTAAAATTGGTTCTTTCAATCCTTTTAGTATATATATACATATTTCCCCCTCTTCCATGTCTTTATTTACTTGTCTACACAAATTTTCTATATCAGTAACGTAACTCGTTGTGGATTCTAAATTTTCCTGTCTTCTATTTTCTAATTTATTTTTAAGAGTATAGAATATCCTATTGGTTGAAATTCATTAAGAAATTCGCCTTTTAAATTATTCCAGGTCCAATCTTTCTTTATATTTTCTAAATTTTCCAAAAAGGTATTTGCTGTATCCTTCAGAAATATTTTGTCTTTATCATCCCAATTATTTACCTCTGCTGCTTTTTCATATTGTTTAAAAAAAACTTGAATATCCCCTTGTCCGGAAAAACTGTCTGGTTTTATTACCATATATTTATTAGTTAAATTTTGGTTAAACATTTTTGGGCTACCTAATATGGGTAATGGTTGAGTATTCAATATTTTATTTCCCTTGTTGACGTTAGTGTTATTGTCTTCTAATGTTACTGTAGTATTTTCAAAGTTAATTAAGGTACTAGTATCGTGTCCTGATTGAAATTCAGAATAATTTGCTTCGGATGAGTTAAAAATTTCTTGAATTTTGTTTGAGTATAAGTTAACACTATTATTTAGGTTGTCGAATAATTCTAGGTTATCTGTAGCAGTGTATGTGGATTTATTTGTAATTTGTGTATTGGCTTGGACAGGTTCGGGACTTAACTCTGGTAGACCTACTGTATTCGCTAGTTTGTCAAGATCAATTTTTTCGACTATGGATTTATTTAATATTTCTATACGTTCTTCGTTGCTCAGTGTATTTTCGATATCGTCCTGGTGCAAAGCACCTTTTATGTACCTACTAAGTCTAGATCTTAAGTCTGCCGATTTACCAGTTGGATTCAATTTTTTTGATTTGCAATATTTTATAAGTTCTTCTTTTTTTAAAATGTAAATATCTGTGGCTTTATTAATAGAAATTGAGATGTCCGACTTTGTGTTTTTTA
This sequence comes from Aphis gossypii, assembly GCF_020184175.1. Classification (NCBI taxonomy): domain Eukaryota; kingdom Metazoa; phylum Arthropoda; class Insecta; order Hemiptera; family Aphididae; genus Aphis; species Aphis gossypii. The sequence continues at coordinate 1,401,301 of NC_065533.1, forward strand.
ATTCGTTCATTAAGGCATACGGATTTGTTATTAAATTTTTACGGAATGAGATTTTAATTATTTTTAAAATTTTTTTTTTTTTTTTTACTATTAATTATATAGTATATATTAAATATATATTAATAATATTTATACTATTAATTTACTATTGAAAATATATTTTATTAATACCTTATTAGTTGATAGTTGATTTGTTTCCTCTTTACAGTGACGTTTTTCTCGAGTTTTTCTTAAAATTACCTATACTTTTTGTAAAAGTACTCTACTTACTTTACTAGTTACTTACTTAGTTTACTCACTACGCTTACTCTCAGTAAAAAAAAATTTTTTTTAAAAAAGATGTAAATATAAATATATATATGTATATAACACAAAAAAAAAACCTGAATTTCTGTTTATAAATACGAAATGTTTACTATTGTATCAGGGTAATCCCGTGAAGTAACGAGCCTACGTTGGGCGCCACTTTGTCGTATACGCCGTGCCAGAGCCTGACGTATACTATAGGTTTTTTGGCTTCCAATGTCCAAACCGTCAAACAAGTAAATATAGATACCTGCAGTAAGAGCTTACGCAACCAATCTCTGGTGACCACGATAACGAGTACTGCACAAAGACTAGTTTTATAAGATTCTACGAGGGTTTATATTATATAACTCTAAGGTTGCTTTACTCTCAATCAACTGACCACGATAACGAGCACTGGATGTTTGAGAGTGGGTTCTCTTTGGCCTAGACAAAATAACACTATTTTCCAGCTGACCACGATAACGAGTACTGACAGAAAAATAGTATTATAACGTCTTACTATTTGGTATAAGTGTTTTTCTCGCCACAAACGCTTAGATGCGTACTTTGAGAATTATAAACTCTCAATGAGTATAAGCCCTTTTACAAAGATGAACAAATTATTTATTAACTCAAAACAAAATACAAAATAAACAAGAAAAGAATATTAAAAATTGACTGGTCACTGAGTCGTAACACACCACGACTGCTCGCTTTTCCTTCTCTCCTCGTCGCCGTAGTCTCATTAATAATTATATTTTGTTAACTCGGCATTTACTGCCCCCGCTCCGTATATGATATTTTGCGATGATATTGTATATAATACGATTATTTATACGTAATATATATATTAGTACTATACGCCATCATATTATTATTTTATTACAACAATATTAAAAAATAATTAAAATATATGTATATGTATACTTACAATCTTGATAAATTAACCATGATTTGGGCTTTGTTAGATCATAATCTGGGGTCTCTTCATTATTAGCTTTAGCATACCTCATACTTGCTTGTGTCAAACCGCCTCGAATTCCTATAAAAAATGTATATATTATGTATATGTAAATTTTTATATATAATTATTATAATTACCCTTTTCAATCATCAACAGCATATCATACTCTGTGAGTAACTCTAATTTGACTCTGGTATATTTTAACATACAATCAAAGGAGAATCCTGGTGCTGTATAGTAAAAAGATGGGTCCAAACAGTATGTGGTTAAACATAGGTCTTTGAAGTTCTCAAACACGTCAGCCAACAATAAAACATCAATTTTCAGATATAGATCACTGTATTCACCCAAAGTCTTGCATCCAAAGTGACTCCAAACAGTTTTTGCATGTTCATAATCTTCTTCTTGTATATTTGATTCTGCTAGTGTACTGTAAAAATCTGCTTTCTCTGGTAAATTGGTTTGCTCCAGCTTGTTCCAACCATCCGTATACTCATAAGGGTAAACACCTTTACGAGTAACGAGTGGCAAGTCTGCGGTATTAAAACGTTTAGCTGTTTCTCTAAACTTTTCGAACCCTGGTGTTAATAAATTTTCCGAGTGTTGATAAACTTGAAGCCATAAATCTTAATGTGTCGATGAACCGTATTGAAAAGTTGTTGGAAACGTGTTTTGAAAATGAGATGAATTTTTCTTCACTGTTTGGTATTACAGAAATTCTTTTCACATCGAGACCGAGTTCAGTTACAATAAAATGTGCATCATAATTCGATAAATTGTGAAAAAAACATGGTACAAAATTTGGTGTTTGAAGCTTGAGGTTGCAGGTATTACACAATGTTTGTCGAAATTTACCCGATAAGTGACAGTGATCAGCAACTTTATGGTTTCCCACAGAGAAACCGTTTTTACATAAATTACATGTCTTACATAAATTATGTGCTTGTTGTTGTTCTGTAGTAAAGGTTATTGGTATGTTGGTTTGTAGTAATTTTTCAATGTTTTCAGCTATTTCAACGATACTCTTCACAAAATGTTCACCCACATTTTGATTATCTTCATCGCCACGAAAAATTATAAGTGAAGTTGGAATATTAAATTGTTCAAGCAGTTCTGCGGGAACGTCGTTATTTGCTTTAACCATAAAACCATAACTCATGGCCTAGTGCTTTTGAATAGCTTTTGTATTGTTCCCACATTTTTCATCGGATTTTCTTAGTAGTGCTTCAAAATCAGCATATATAACTATCGGATGTCGTTGAGTTTTTTTCCATGCGTCGAATTCTAACATCGATCCGGGGGTAGGCATTCGAGGTAAAATTGGTTTGTGTGTTCCGCATATTAACTTGTGTTCTTCAAATCGTATGCTTTCATTTAATTCATATTTATTAATATTTAGAGGTTCGAACGATGTGAAGCAACGTTTACAAAATACAGCGCTTGCTTTATGTCGGGTTTTGTGTGATCGCAACAGTCGGGAAAAATTAGAGATGTAGGTAAAGTGAAAATTTTCATCATCGGTTATTAGTAACAAGTAGAAATGATCTGTTTTTTCTTCATCTACCACCTTCAGTGGAAACACTTCATATTTTGGAAATTTTTGTGGTGGTTGGAAATGTTTTTCGAGTCCGTAAACATTGACAGTTACGTTAGGATTATTTTTTTCGAAAATGTTAACCTGATGTAATTTTGTCGGGAACGTGAGACCGGAAAAATTATATTTTTCTTCGTGAGTTGTATAATTTTCAGCCACTTGATTTTTGTTATTTCCCGAACGTGTTTTGCTAACATAGCCCACTTGAAGCACTGTTGGTCTGAGTTTTGCGGGTTGATTACAGCTTTTTTTCTTTCAATGAAATCAGGTAACGGAATATAAGATGAAGCGCTCATAGGCGTATATTTATATACGCCTAATAATAATCCGTCAATACACTGTAGCGTATAACCACTTCCCTTGCTAAAATATTCGTCTTGCTCAGCCATTAATTTTATAATGCCTTCTTCAACAATTTCCCGTACACCAGTTTCGGAAAAAATTGGTCTGGCTGAGGTCTTAAATGAACGGTTCTCTGTTGAATTATCAACATTCGGAATATTGTACGTAGCTTCCAGCTTTAAATTAAACGTGATCGGATGTTTAGACGCTTGTGATTTTAGTAACTCGACTAATTCAGATTTAATCGAATTAAAAAATTCGATATAATTTTGAATATTTTCGAAATTTTTCACGTAATACCATACGACTTTTCTATTTGCAGAAGACGAAATTTCGATAAAGCCGGGAGACTGTACAAGAAGTAAACGTGCTTTTTTAGCATTTGCCGCTTCGTTTGAATTTTCCTTATGATATGAGCGCTTATGACCATTGCGAGATTGAACTGAAAAAAAAATTAAAATTGTATTAATGAGAAAGAAAAGATAAATTGTTGTTAGAAATATAAACGTTTTTAGTAAAAATACCCGAAGAAAAATACAGAATTTAAAAATAAAATATTGGTGATGTGTTTATCATATGGAAAATACGATTTTTAAAAATATACATAAATAAAATGAAGTAGGTAGTAATATAGGCTGGTGTTCGTAATGGTTTATTAAGATCTTTAGATAAATAGTATGTTTATTTATGTTTTTATTGGTATTATATATTAAATGTGTATATGTTTTTCATAAAAAAATAAGATATTCATGTTTTATTATTATATATTATGTATAATATGATCAAATATATTTATTAAAATATCTGTTTATACTTAAAAATATAATAAATTAAAATTATTTATGTATGTCTTAATAGCGTTATGATAATAATCGTATGGAAATATTATCAATTAATATATTACTACATGAAAATTTATCAAAATTATTGAACAATTTTATGAACATTTTCAACATATATATATATATATATATATATATATATATATATATATCATCTTAACGGGATTAACTATAATTATGGGATTTATCAGGATTTTATCTAAATTATTATATGTTTTCCATAATTTTATACAACTTTCTATATTTTATTAATTATTCTATTTTTTATAAAATAAAATAAGAACCTATGTTATATATATATATATAAAGTTATGAATAATATATGTACCATCATAATCGTAATTTGTTCAGCTGATTTAAAAAAATCTTGAATTTCTCGCTTGCTTATGGTTGGTTGTTGTTGTTGGATTATAATTTTTGAACCTGAAAATAGTATTATTTATTATTAATTTGATTATGAATATTTTATCTAATAAATTTGTAAATTTTTATTGTGAAAAAAATACTTACGATGTTTTGCTTTTTTATGTCTGATGAGGTTATCTCTTCGCGTGAATATTTCTGAGCAAATACTGCATACGATTTTAGTGGGTGATTCGTGTGACTTGGCATGTCTATGTAGATTTTTGATCAATGTAAAGGCTTTATCGCATACACAACATGAAAACATGATTATGTTTAAAACTGAAGAGCACTAGTCGAACTCGCGAAACAAGACTGTACCCTTCAACGAATATATGGGTAATGAATTATAAAAAAAATTGTACTTTAAATAACAGTATGAAATAGTTAGGAACTTAGGAACTCTGAATTAACACGATTTGACACTTGAAGGGTAGTACATGGACTGATTTCATTTTGCTTCATGCACTACTTTTTTATTCACCGACAATACTCGAATATGACTGCAGGTCTGTACAGGTTTGTATTTGGAACGGACTTGGTGACAGGGATACCACATCCCTCATTATGGATTTGTTATGGACAATGTATGTTTGAAAAGGTTTAATGTATGTGAAGCTGTTATGTGTGTGCTGTGTGTGTGTGATGTAAGATTACTTATGTAATATGTGTGTGTACTGCGTTTAGTATGTATGTGATGGTAAATATGTTATGTGTGTGTGTGTGTGTGTAAATAAAAGGGGAGGAAATATAATTGATTGGGAAGGGGAAAAATATTTGATGGTCAGGTGTCATATTTAGTCAAAATTAGAATATTATATACATTATTTTTCTTCAAAAGGTAGGGGGTTTGAAGGAGAAGGTATAAAATATATGCCGGTTACGTGTAGGATCTGGTGATGGTGTTGGGTTTATGCGTGTTGCAGGTTGCCTATATTGAGTAATTAATACAAGTTTGGGAGGAGCTGTGTAGTTGTTGCCTATCAGGCCATGCCTATCCTTTTACATGTAAATTTAAGGGGGAGGAGATCTAGAATCCCCATTTTACACCTACTCACATAATGCCTTAAATACTCGGCCAAAGTTCTATGTGATCTTTCGTGACCTCCATTTATTTGTGGTCTAAAAGGACTAGTATTAACTTTATTTATTTTTAACAATTTGCAAACTTCCGTAAATGTTTTGCTAAGGAAATCCGTTCCCTGATCTGTCAATATCGTTCCCGGTATTCCATGTACACACGAAATGTATAACAAAAGCTTCCGCGACCGTGTTTGCCTGATGATTAGGTATTGGTACTCCTAGCGTGTAATTAGATAAGTCATCTTGCATTGTTAAAATATAATTATTACTAGACAAGGTTGTTGGTAATGGACCTACAATATCTAAAAATATTTTTTCAAATTGTTTTGTACTTGTTGATGTAATAGCCATTGGTTGCTTTACATGCCGATTTGAAATTTTATTTACTTGACACGATGTACAATTTTTTACGTACTTTTTAACATAATCTTTCATACCTTTCCATCTAAATTGCTTCTGTATGCGTTTAATAGTTTTGTTAACACCTAAATGAACTCCTAGTTTAGAATCGTGAAACTGTTTTAATATACCTAGTTACTTTCTCTTCTTCCGTATATTCTACGTTCGCACATACCATAATTTCGATCTTAGTATTACGAAATATGTATCTTAAAATTGACCTTATTTTTTCCCACTGTAAATCATCATTCATACCTAGTTTATTCATTGCTATTTTATCTAAATTATTTTCCTCACAAAACTGTTTCAAGTTCACTAACGCTATATACATATTCTCGTACGTTGACCTCTGACGATCTTTATTTTTCGTTACTAGAAATATTATATACCGGTCATTCTGTACTACATACGGCGTATCGCCTATCACTTTACTAACTGGTAAAAATGAAGTAATTCCAAACTTACGTTTTATTTTGGTAATTTATTCCTGATGTTAAATTATATTATTTCGCTATTTCTGTCACTATATCGTCACCTAAGAACCATCATGGCCAATCTCAGTTTTCTCAACTTTTTAGGATGAACAAAAATCTGTTTTGTCGTTAGGAATTTCGAATGTTAGTATACTTTTTGACATTAAATAACTCTAAAACGTCTACTTTATCTTTCTGAAAAAAAATTATTACTAAAAATTTATTTTTACTCAAAATGCGTGAGATTGGCCTTGATAACGTAATATTTATACTTTAGATAGGCCGTGATAAGGATAAAATAAATAAATAAAATATAAATAGCTTTTAACTTTAATTACATTAAAACATCGTAAACTTTAAAAATAAAATTTATAACTTTCTTATTAAACACATTTAAATAAAAACTATTACCTACCTTAATATTATATCATTAGCTTTATTTTCAATTTTCCAATTAATGTCTTTTATTAGCCTTTTATTTTTCCGCCTTCTTATTTTGTCTGTAGGAGATATCTGCATGAAGAAGAACGTCATAGTAATTGTGACAGTCATGTGGAAGGACTGATTTTATGTCTTGCAAATCTTTCCACTTATCTTTAGGTATCTTCACTGGGCCACTGTTTAGAGGAGGGAATATTATTTTTTCTGTAATAATATTTGTCTTGGGCCTAATAGGAAGAGGTTGAAGTTCTGTAAAAAAATCTAGAGAGCATACTTTATTTGGCCAGAAGAATTGTACTGTAACCATCTCAAGTCAGTAACTACTGGATCACCACTTTTCTTTCCTGGACGTATGCTGTCATAAATCATGTGGTTGGGCTTAGAAAAATCTTTAAAAAATTGCCAATCAACAAATTTTTCTCTATAAGGAAACGGTTTCTTTCGAGCATTCTTTGTTATATCAATAAATTGGGATGGTAAATAAATGTCTCTTTTTCTCATTGCTCCTTCTAGGACACTATGTACACTATCTGCCTCCATTTGTGTATGTCCTTTTTCCAAGTATTTTTGATTGATTGTAACATTTTTTCTAATAGACAAATCCAAGAGGGCATTAGACAAAATCGAGTTTCTAATTTGATAAGTGCAGCCGTCTGAAAAAATATTGACGATAGGTCTTGGCCCAGATTTATCCAGCAATTCCTCTACTGCATCTATAAGACAAGACGCAAATGATGATGCTACTAAATCAGTTTGAGATTCGTCAAACCAGTAACAAATTACGTCGTGAGTTTCCAAGTTGTATACTGTGAAATTGTGTACTGCCAATTTCATTTTGTAATACAATGAGCTGGCTTGAAGCTGAGGTACCAATTTCACTGCCATTAGGTCACAACATAAAGTATAGCATTGTTTTTCCACAGCTGATTTTTTGTCTGCCTCCTTTTGTGCCCTGGCTTCGTCTTTTTTTTTTCTGTGAGGGTTAAAATTGTTATCAGATAGATTACCAGCTTTGTACTGACAGCAGAGATCACATTGATCTTTTCGGGGACTAAATATAGAAATTTTTTCAGCTCTACACATTCTATCAAATGAAAACCTACTGAGTAGCTGTACAGATACATTATTTGAATACTCAATGTACAATTGATATAATTGAGCATATGATTTAATATCTGATTGTACATAAAGCCTTGAAGAACTTTGACGACAATAATGAGATGGAAGTTTCGGGATCTCATCTAAGAACATTTTCATAGTTTCTCGTCGAAGGCTGATAGGGGAGAGTTTAGTTTGTAGAGCTGCCTGTTGCTGTTGATTTTTCTGCGCTAGTGGTGTATGTTCCTCCAAATTACTGATTGTTACTTCAGAAAAAAGTAGAGCATCTTCATCATCAGATACAGCTCCCAAGGAAGAGTAATTAGCTATCCAGCGTTTGATTGTTGACCATTTCAGGGCCAATGAATTTGTAAACATACTTTTACAGACTGGTACACGGTTGTCTCCAACTTTTAAATGATATATATAAGTTTTTCCTCGACGTGATGGTTTACCTTTGGTTGTTTTCTGCTGTGTCTCTTTCACCTCAATCATTGCACATACAAACATTTTTTTTTCAGGCCAGGTCATTTCTTTCCAAAAACGATCAAAGAGAGCTGCTCTTTGTTGTTCACTTATTTGATCACAGTTTTTTGTTTTCTGTTTAGAACAAAGGCTGCTTTGGCACGTTGGGCCCAACTTTCTCTCTTGTTTTGGAGTATCTTGTACCATTCTGGTTTTTTCCTTATTCACTCTTCGATATCCTGTATACATTTCACCCATCAGTCTTCTACGCTTGCTCTCATTTTTATTCAATGATTTTGGATTAGGTACAGATTTCGGTTGTCTCTTTTTACGGGCAGTACCATAGTTCTCAAGCTCATCATTTGGAATTGATTCTTCATTTGTTGAATCTAAATCAGTACTGACTTGAGGAATAGTAATTGAAAAATCAGGTACTGGGATTTGAATTTGAGTTGATTCACTTATAACTAAATTTGTAGAAGAAATATTTTGTTCAGGCTGTATAATAAATTCATTATCAATTATAAATTCCATAGAATCCAATTCCAAAATATCAAAACCCTTAAAAACAAAGTTAAACGAAAATAAAGTAAAAATAATTGTTTTTCATACACCTAATTAAAATGTATGTTTTAGAAACTGTTGTATTATATGTATGAATATTTTATAAGAGATGTTAGTACGTAAGAAATAAGTTAAGAAAAACTATAGATAATAAGTAAAACAGTAAAATTCAATAAGTTAAGCAATACTTAATTATTCACACAAATAGGTTAAAATAACAATTGTGCAATTCAGTGCCAGTAAACTTTATATTACAGTTAGCATATTAAGCAAGATATAATAATAAGAAATGTAAATAAATTTGTTTAATAATTTACTAATCGGGTTAAAATAACAATTACATAAAAATCATAGTGTCTATAAACTGTAAATTTAACGTAGTAATAGAAAAATGTAGAACAATCGATAGTAATTCGATTGTAAGTGTAATATATAAGTGAGATGGCTAAGACAGCAAAGGGGGTCAGTAGTGGTAATCGTGTGACTCGATTATCACTAGACGCCATATGTGAATAAAGTTCTTATTTTGCGTTATTTTGTGTTTAACTTTATTTTGATATACGTCCGAGTAATCGGCGTATACGACAAAGTGGCGCCCAACTCGTTGCTCGTTAATCTACGGCTTTCTTTTGTGTTTGTGTGTGTGTGTGTGTGTGTTTTGATTATACACGATTTTTCGAGAGATCAGTGTGTGTGTTAAGTATTAAGTACACGCGAAATTTTTTTAGATTTCTACAATTGTGTGCGTTGAGTACACGCGAATTTTTTTCAGTTGTGTGTGTGTGTGTGTTATAGATACACAATTTTTCTAGAGACCGAGAGTGTGTGTATGTGTGTAGTAAGTACACGCGAATTTTTTTTTTTGGGATTTCTCCAATTGTGCGTATGCGATATATACGAAACCGATTTCTTTTTCTTTCTCTCAATCCAGCATTTGTGAGTGGAGTGATCATACACAATTTCGTCTGGATCTACAGTACATGTTTTCAGACAACGCAGCAAGGTTAGTACATATTATATATATAATTATTTTCATACCTTAAATGAATGATTTAAAAAACACCAAATCCGATCTTTCAATTACAATTAATATAGCAACAGAAATATATACAAAAAAGAAACCATTTCTAATACAATATTGTATCAATAAAAAATTAAAGTCAACTGGTAACACTAATGAATTGAGAGCTAGGCTTAGTAGATATTTAAAAGGCACTATAACATTGAACGACATAGATAATACCTTAAGTGAAGAGGAACGTAATTTAATTTTAATTGAGGCAAAGGCTAATAAAATCGATTTTAAGCAATTAGAAAGAGCAGCAGAAATATCCGAATCTAGCGATTCAAATCCTGACATAATAAGTAAAGACAATAAATCAATTCCAGGCAGTTTTTCGGATATAACAAAAGATAACTTAAGATTATATGATAACCTAAATACCAGTACAAGTTCATTTTTAAATAAAACTGAAAGTATATTAGAAAACCCAAATACAACTTATCAAAATTTACAAAAAGAAAAACCTGAGACTTATCAAAATATATTTAAAGATCTTAACACCGATAATACTTCTAATAATATATATGAAAAATTAATTTTCAATCAAACAGAAAATAGTGAAAATAAGGAGGGACAACTAATAAATTTAAATAAATCTACAAACAATTTTAATTCTAATGAAACAACAATATTCGATGACAATAGTACAATAATAATAACAAATAAACAAACAAACAATAACTTAAATTCCGATATTCATTCTATTTCATTGAATAAAACAACACAAAAAATGAACGATAAAATCCTAATGATCAGACCAGACCATTTCTCGGGTAATGAGGATGTGTGAAAATATTTTAAGCAATATGAAAAAGCAGCAGATGTAAATGGTTGGAAGGACGAGGATAAAGTAAGATTTTTATCAGCCTTCGTAAAAGGTACAGCTAGTACATTTTTGGAGAATTTGGAGAACAAACATAATAATTGGACATGGAATAATTTGAAACAGGAGTTTCTCGACGAATTTCAACCAATTGGGTACGATACAATTTTACATCCTTTTATAAATATTTTAATATAACTTCTTCCTATTTCCTAAAAGTTTAATCTAATCATTATATATTATTTTAGAAAAAAGAATATAGGTAGGTTTTAATTTATTATTAAGTATAGTAACTTTCGGCTTTCAATATCTTTTATTCCTAAATTGGCAACTGCCAGTGTAATGTGTATGGTTTTGTTTTCACCTTCAATAAGGGTTAAGGAAAAATATTTTTTAAATCCAAAAAGTGTTTAATAACTAAAAACAATAAAATTGTTTTATTTTTGGGTTGGTGTGTGGGTTTTTTAAGATGGGTTCAACCCAAAAAAACCCGGTGAGTTTTATTGGGCTGGGCATTTTTTAGCCAACCCTGATTAACATGTCGTCGATATACGCGAATACGAAATCCAGTCCGCGTAGTATATTGTTGATAACGCGTTGGAAAGTCTGCGCGGCATTGCGAAGTCCGAAACACATGACGGGAAATTCGAACAAACCGAACGGTGTAGTGACCGCGGTCTTGTGAACGTCGTCGGGGGCGATATAGTCCAGTCAAAACAAATATTCAACTTCGGAAAAATTCGCATAGAGCTGAAAATTGGTACACATCTTAGGTACATTATTACAAATAAAATGTCAAAAGTCCCCATCGATTCCACCGCTGCTAAAAATTTAATTCGAGGTCAAAGGTCACAAAAATAGGTTTTTCACAAATATCTCTAAAACTTTAAGTTTTTTTGTAAAAATAGCTATTACATAATTTGTAGATCAAGAAATTATCTAAAAAAAAAGTATCTTGAACTTTTTTCTTATGATTAATATTTCATGAGATATTGCAGATACTTAAGTAGTATTACTGGCTAGTGGCTACTGTCATATATCAATACTGTAGTCTGTTTTTTGCTTTGCCCTGCCGAGTTTGGCGTCTAATTTACTGAAAAATATGGTTTTGTTCATGACGAATAAGACATATTATATTTGTCATGGTTTTGTTCCTATGAATAATATTTCAAAACATACTGTGGTTTAAAATAATAGTAATATTTAATGTTATCATTAATATCATTGTATATTATCGTTGCAAGATTAAACCGTATACAAAGCAAAAAAACACCGCACTGACACGGCATAATTTTACAAAACAAATTTAACTTAATTTCTAATAAAGTGTTTTGACTTAATAGTTAATAATGCATTTATCATTTCTTATCAATTCTAAAAAACCTAAATAAAAACTTATTTCATGACAAAATTATAGATTATACCCTCAGAGAAAAAAAATGTACCAAGCGCCTCAAAGATTAAATTTTGAATTTGCAATATCTCATGAAATATTAATCATAAGAAAAAAGTTCAAGATACTTTTTTTTTAGATAATTTCTTGATCTACAAATTATGTAATAGCTATTTTTACAAAAAAACTTAAAGTTTTAGAGATATTTGTGAAAAACCTATTTTTGTGACCTTTGACCTCGAATTAAATTTTTAGCAGCGGTGGAATCGATGGGGACTTTTGACATTTTATTTGTAATAATGTACCTAAGATGTGTACCAATTTTCAGCTCTATGCGAATTTTTCCGAAGTTTACATCTTTTTTTGTCTATTTTGACTGGATTATAAATTCTATCCATCACACAACTGGATTTTCAGAAAAATACTTAGAACAAATTAAACTTAAAATTTAAAAAAAGATATAACACGACTTAATTAAGATGTATACCAAGATAAATAATTAAAAAAAAAAAAAAAAGCTAATTTACCTACCAGAGAAATAATAAAAAAAAAATATAATACGACTTAATTGTTCAACCGTTAGTAACAAACTAAATGTTTTAAATTAATCACGAATAGAGAAATAAATGTAATAACTTAAATAAACGTGAAACACAGATGATATTTACACAGATATGATCGTTTCAATGCATATTTATAAACTAAGTATATTACTTGTGCATGTATAGTTATATACTAAACTGATTATGTTAAAAAAATTGAAGTGCATGTGAAATCAAATCAAATAACGTGTGTGAGGGAGAATTACTTACCTAGTAAAAAATTCCCCGCTGTAAAATGGAGCCAAACGCTCCACGTTTTTTTCAGAAAAACCATGGGGCGTCTGACTCCATTTTAACAGCGGGAATTTCTTACACTACAAGGGGACCATACCCTCTCAAACTTTTTTCATCTCCGCTGAAAAATGGAGCCAGACGCCCCATATTTATACTACTTACAGTGTTTCCATGTTCCCAAATAAATCACGAGCTTCTGTACAATTTGAAACTACATCCACAATGAATAAGCTCAAGCAGTGGGCACAACACTAAATATATGTCACACATGGATTTTGTTCTTTAATATAACTTTGAAGACCTTTATATACAACTCTCATAGATGCAGCACCATCAAATGATTGACCAATTAATAATTCCTTCTAATTTATAGACATTTCTTGACGTATTGTTTCAAACATACCAAATAAATGTAGACCAGTTGTACGTGTGGTTTCTTTAACAGCTACTAAACGTTCATGCACAGTGTAATTATTTTTATTAATATACCGAAATATTAAAGAAACTTGCTCTTTTCGTGAAACATCGAAAATAGTATCTAAAGAATTACTAAAAAATTGATCATCCACTAATTCTTTTTTAATAACATTTAATATATTTTTCGAAATGGCTTTAATCAATTGATTTTGACGCTGCCACGAAAGAAAATTATTTGCTTTTCTACCTTTGATTTGGATTTCAGTAATATAAGATGCTAATGCAGGAGTAGTATGATTTTGGCGGTTCTAATTCACTACTCCCTACTCCCTACTCCCTAGTCCATGCGATTCAATGCCGCTCACTGCCATTCCCCTCCATGCCGTGCCCCCTTCCCTCCCCTCCATTCCTATCAAACTACATGCTCCCCCCCTCCTCCCCGAAAATTATAAGTAGTCGAATTCAATATACTCGATACGATTTAGTTAAAAATTTACTGATATTTAAAATCATGTGCAGAATACATTCGTTTTGAAATAGTGTATTAGTTAATTTTAGTTCATCTAAAGTTAGTAGCCGATTAATAATATAATATACAACATAAATGAGTAATTATTGATGAGGTCTCATTATCTTTTATAGAAGTGAAAAATGAAAGTGTCACGTACACTTTCATATTTCATCTATATTATCATATATTACATTATATTATATAACATAGCAAACTATTATTATAATAAATTATTCATTATATTTTCGTATTTTCATTTACCTATATCAGAAATCACCCCCCCCCCCCCCATATACATGTAATCGCAGCAAGCATAACAAACACAGGTCTACTTGATATATACTATGTATATAGTAAATAAATTAAAACATTATATATTTAACTACTTAAAATAAATGGAAATATTTTTATAGTAAATGGTTAAATTTCATCTCTTAGTTTAAAATATTTTCATATACTATCCCATACCTAATATTATAAGCTATTATTATAATAGATGATTCATTATATTTTAATTTATTGAAATAATATTAACCTTCAACGCCCATTGTAGCAGAAGTGCAACACGTTCAAAACATAATTATATTTTATTATTTTCAATATATTTTAAGTAAGTGGCGCTATCTGGTTAATCTAGAAAGAAATATCTACCAGCTGTTATTAACAACACGGCGATTTGATGAATAATCAATGTTTAGTTTCCCGCCAAATTGTGCATAGTACTTTTTGTGATAATAACGTTTATGTGCGTTTTATTTTTGACATTATATACGTAAAATCTTCGTTTATTCTTAAAAAAAAAAATACTACATACTCAGGTAAGTTATATAGATTCTATATATATACACCAGCATAGATATTATTCGTTTTTATTTGAATTATACTAAAATCTAATCATGTTGCATATTTGCTACAGTGGGCAATAAATCAACGACATGAATCGTAACATTTTAAATGACGAAGAATTATTGGAACTTCTTTATAATACTAATTGGTCGGATAGTGAAGATGGTTTGGATGTTTCTGACAACGAACAAGACCATCATGTTATAAATATTCACGAAAATGTTGGTATTCCTACTTATGACAATGATGAAGGTAAAATAACTATTTTAATTACTATATACTATACATAATTTATACTTTTATCATACGAAAAATTATATTAGGTAATTTGGATTTATTGGATTTGCCAATTGAAATACAATGTAACTCTGGGGAAACAATACATTTACCTTCTGTTTCTACATCAAATTTAACTAATCAAAATCAATTCAACGTTGTAAATTCAACACCAAGGCGCAGTGTAAGACATGTATCTACCTCCCCATTAGTGAATAATTCAACAGCTAGTACCAATGAATCATCAAATCCAAAACAAACAGGTAATTTAAAAAAAAAAACAACTGCTTTAACAAATTTAAAATGGAAAAAAGGTAGTTTAGTCACACCTTCTGCATGTCTAACATTTATTGAACCTACACTTCCTCATGATTTGCATTTACTTGAAACACCACTGGATTTCTTTGCTTATTTTTTCACTGATGAGCTTCTTACCAAAATCAAAGAAGAAACTGAATTGTATGCTGTTCAAAAGAATCCTAACAAACCAGTTACATTAAGTATTAATGAAATAAAAAGGTATTTGGGAATTTGTATTTATGCTTCTGTACTGCATGTGCCAAAAATTAGGGACTATTGGTCCGCTGAATTGGGATATCCTATGATATTTAACGCTATGAGTCGCAATAGATTTGAGCTAATTAAGAGTGTTTTACATTTCAATAATAATAATAATATGCTATCATCAAATGACCCAAATCGTGATCGCCTTCATAAACTGAGACCTCTAATTGATTACTTGAATAATCGCTTTTCTTCTATACCTTGCAAACAAGCTTTATCTTTAGATGAACAATTATGCGCAACTAAAGCACAAAGTTACATGAAACAGTATCTTCCAGATAAACCACATAAGTGGGGGTTTAAATTGTTTGTTTTGACAGATACACAAGGATATGCGTATCGTTTTGAGATTTACTCCGGCCAAGAAAACAATTCGATATTTCGACACCCCGATGAACCAGATTTCGGAGCTTCGTCAAATGTAGTGGTAAGATTATCAAGAAATGTTCCGGTCAACAAAAACCATATAATGTATTTTGATAATTATTACACTGCTATTCCAGTGATGGAATTTTTATACAAAAAAAATATATATAGTTTAGGAACAGTCAGAATAAATCGTCTTCCTAACTGCCCTTTACCAGACAAAAATGGCGAAAAAAAAATGAAAAGAGGAGAATCTATAGAGTATATCACATCATATGAGTCCTCGCCTATTTCTGCAGTTACATGGAAAGACAACAAAGCGGTTAAGCTATTATCGACATACTGCGGAGAAAATCCGAAATCGAAAATGACCCGATTTGATCGATCTAAAAAGACTAATACAGAAATCGACTGCCCAATGCTTATAAGTGAATATAATAAACATATGGGTGGAGTCGATTTGTTAGATAGCCATATAGGAAGATATAAAATACGGTTCCGCAGTCGCAAATGGTATATGCGCTTATTTTACCATTTAATTGACCTTTCTGTTGTAAACTCGTGGTTGCTCTTCAAACGAGTAAAAGAGCAACAAAATGAAAAACCAGAAATTGAATTACCGGATTGGAGAAAACAACTGGCTTGCGGTTTGGTAAAATCTGGATAAATAAGAGTAAGTGGACGTGGACGACCAACAACATCATTGGAAGTAAAAATTGCTAGCACTAGGCCACAGTCATTTCGCCCCACAAAAGATGTGCGTACTGACAAAACTGACCACTGGCCACAATTTTCTGACAAACGGGAGAGATGCAAAATGCCGTCGTGTAAAGGTTTCACTTACATAAAATGTTCGAAATGCACAATATATTTATGTTTGAACCGCAATAATAATTGTTTCACTAATTATCATATGTAACTATATTATGTTTTTATTATAATATTAATGACCACTGTTGCATAAATGCTACAAGTTATAAAGTTTAAGTTAAAATAAAAAGTTATGAATTTAGATTTTTTTACTTATTTTTTTCGAATTCCTGGTATTTTAATCCATGTATATAAATTTTAATACACAAATTTAAAAAAATTGGGTACTGAAGGGTTAAGTATAGTATAAAATATAAATAGTATTATATTACACGATATGCTCAAAATTGCTCTACTTTATAAATTAAAATAAATATACCTACAATAATATATCATTGTTTGAACAGCTTAGATAGTTGTTTTAACTGGATTAATCTTATTTTAACGTGGTAAGTAGATTTTAAATATTTTAGCAATTAAAAATGTTATTATTACTTAAATACATATCACCATATACACCTTGTAGTGAATAAATAATATGAATAATTTTACCGTGAAATTTATTTCATATGTTTTCAATAGGTAGCAATATTAGACTATCATTTCTAATGTATCATATAATTAATGCACATAGGTAGTTTACTAAATATATCAGTTAATCGTTTCTCAAGCTCGTTATTATACCATGGCTACATTGTTTTTTATATTCGTTCTAGCTCATAACGTGTAGGTAATCATCAATAGAGTTGTATGATATTTATTCCAAGATGTATTTTAAATAAAACACATATATCGTGGATCATATATTAAACAGGCATAATAAAATCATAATATAATATATTAATTAATAAATATTGTAGTCAAATCCAATGTATGATTTAATATAGTATTATTTATATAGTTAAATTCTGATATACTCAATATGATATTTTAGTTAAAAATATAATAATAAGTTGGTATTGAAAATCGGGCATAGAATAGTTAATTTTACTTCATGGAAGGTTAGCAACTGATTAATAATATATACAGGGTGATTTTTTTATCTAACAACACTCATTATTTCAAAAAGTATTAACTTTTTTCAAATTCTTTTTTCTTCAAAATTTTAGATTTACACTGTTCTAAAATTGTAGAACTCTTTATTATTTTTCACCTTTATATTTATTAGGTAAACCACTATCAACTTCTGATTTTCAAATGACAACCTATACTTTAAATTTCATAAATTAAAAACTCTATTTTTTTTTATGAATTATCACGTTAAAATTTTCATTTTTCGTCAATCCGTTGATGAGATACAGCCCCTCAAAGTTAGGTAGTTTTGGGAAGGTTAGCGCAGTTCGCCCCACAAAGGTGATTACTGATTGCGGCACTAGTCATAATAAAACTTATCAGTTATAAAGACTAGAAGTTATACCAGTTATGTAGTAAATCCGTTATCATTCGACCCAAGGTATAGCGGTTACCTGATCTTACCTACCTACAATAACACATGATTATTAGGTACCTATAACTAATTGGACAGCAGTAGCTGCTACTGTCGATTATTGCTTCAGATCCCAATAAATCTCTTTTCTATGCCGATTACATAAAATTATCTTATAATCCGTTATCCGTTGTTACTGGTTTATCACTACTGCATATTATCAAAAAAATACAGTGTATGTGTTTACAAAATAAATAGTGTAATGGTGTATTTCAAGTTGGGCGCCAGTCCTTGTTAGAACAAATCGTATCAATTTAATAAAAAAAATTTACTTTATTAATTATAGAAAAGAACCAATACAAAACATTTTATTAATTTTTATAATATATATATATCTTATTCGTTTCTGTTTGAATATAATATAATATCTGTTTATTACACAGTATACAATGTAATATAGTTTATAATATGACATAATTTGAATATAATATGAAATATAATTTTATTATTTGTGAATATAATATTAGTATTTCTTTTAAATAGAATACGTAACATTTGACATTATCAATTACACAATATATGATTAAAAAAGATTATTACTCACAAACACGTGTATATGTATAGGTATATAGTTTTGGGTACTCACGGATATCAGCGTATATATACTGTAATTATTACGCGATATAAATAAACCGATTTCATAAAGATTAATGTCGCGACCTTGGATAGCGTCTAGCGACACTTATACCCAGAATGAACGTGTGTGCGGCGTTTGTGCTAACAGTCGATAATACTGACTGCCCGGAGCGACAACACACACACACACTTACGTCTACCGGGCGGTGGGATCGGCGTTGATATTGTTTCCGTAATTGTCGACGGCGCTGTTACGTTAATAAACTGATTTGATCTCCGAACCTATATCTCCAGGTGGACCCGGCCGAGTGGCTATAGCTCCGCTAACCTTCCTGTTAACAGGTGGCCGAGCGATGCCTACCACTAACCAGACGATCCATTATGCCTTAGAGATTCTGGCTGGGATCAAATCGGGAAAGCACTTCAATTTTGTGGTGCGACACGGTCTCTTATATGCCCTTCCCCAACCGCCGGACGTATATAGAGAAACTTAGGTTACGTACTTGATTGCGTGTTACGTACTAGGGAACAAGTACACTGGCTGGATAACGCGCTCTATTGTCATATATTGTAATCATTCCACGCGCGTACAAAATATTATCGTTACAATAGGAGTAGTAACTGTTAATTTATGTTAGAAATAAAAACTTGATATTGTTACTCTGTCTGTACGTCTGTAGTCTGTACTACAGTAGCAACAACTGTTAATTGTTTTAAACCACCGCTGAAGAAGTGTAGACACTTTACTCTTAAAGTTTGTAGTTGTAGTGTACTGTGGAGTAGTCTGTTTACCTATAAAAAAATAATACCTTGACTGTTACAGACTATTAAAGCATGGTGACATGGCTTCAACGACTAATACTACTGTCTACTATAATATTATTCTGCAAAATTTTAAATTAACTCAATATTTTTTAAATTTTCACAAGTAACACCCATAACATATTATAATATTTGTTTAATCTATAAGACAAGTACCTATATGATATGTATACCTAATATTTTGTGGTTTAACTAATAAGATAACTAGTTAGTGAACTGGATCTCTGGTTAGACAATCAAATATGTTTATTTTACCAACTTACTCATTTTATTATACTACTGTTAAATGCCAAGACTGAATTATTGTACCTACTAGATATTCATTCAATGGTAAGTATGAGAATTTGTGTTGAATAGAATTTTTAATATACTCTTTGGTTAAGAACGAATAACGTGTAAAATACATATTACCTATATGTAGATTAATTATACATGTATTTGTATAGAATTCGAATAAAGAATATATATTATTATTTATATTTTAATTTATGTTCAAATTGTTTTCCATCCTCAGCTAAACAAAAATGCAAACGTTTTAGTACTTCAATGGATGTAGATTCTTTAATACTGAATTTTGCTTCAACAATCTTTTATTTTTTGTTTGAGTTCCTCCACATTATTGCTTTTTTCTTTATATACTTCATTTTTTAGATGGCCCCAAAAAAAGAAGTCAAGAACACTTAAATCTGGAGAACGAGGTGGCCATTGAATTGTGGGGCTGTAAGTTCCAAACCAGTTATGGTCTCCATACACCTCATTAAGGTATGCACGTACAGCTAATGTATTATGTGCTGGTGCACCATCTTGCTGCCAAATTAAATTCAAACGCTGTTCAAGTGAAATATTTTCCAATAGTATGGGTATATCATTTTTCAGAAAATCAAGGTATTTATTGCCATTAAGATTTTCATCAAAAAAATATGGACCAATTAAATGGTTGTCAATAATCCCACACCAAACATTCACACCCTAACGGACTTGCTTATTAGTCTCATTTATCCAGTGGGGATTTGAATCATTCCAATAGTGAGTGTTGTGATGATTCACTTGTCCATAATGGTTAATTATTGGACAATAATTGTTGAACTTCGCTTCATCAGTCCAAAGGATGTTTGTTAAAAATTTAGAATCTTCGTCTAATTTTAACATGCAATGGGCAATAAAATTGAGACGTCTTTCATTGTCGTTTGTCAGAAGTTGCTGAACAGGATTGGCCAGGTATGCATGGTATTTGTGTTTTTTAGCAATTTTTTGAACTGCCCAATATGTCATATTTAATTCATCTAAAATTTAATTTTTTTTTTTAATTTTTAATGTTTTTTTAATAGGAAAATCAAATACCTGCTATAGTTCTCAAAGATGTATGAGGATTTTCAATCAAACTGGCCAACACTGAAAAAGAGTTTTCGACATTGATGGCTTTTGAAACTCTACTTTTTGGTTAAAAGTATATATAAAATCTTGTATGTTCTGGACAAGGACGATCAGGATATCGGGTTTTATATAATCTGTATTCAATATAACACTAGATGTATTCAATTCAATTACTCATATTTGTTTTTTTGTAACTGTCCATTTATAAAAATAAATTATATTTTCTGTTTTCGTATATCAAATTAGACAGTTACCTGTTTTTTCACTAAATTGGAGAAAATATACAGGGTTGAAACATAATATGTTTTTTTAGATACCCAAGTAATCATTATGTTTAAATTTTAAATTCCCATTTAAAATTTAATTGTGATTTTGTGAATAACTTAAAATTTTTATTATTTTATATTATAGCAACAAAAATTACAATTAGTATACTAGTATACATAATGATTTAAACTAATAGTTTTAAAAATCAACCCTGAATATTTGTTTAATGTAATAAATCATTTCAAACCTTGCTGCAGCTCTAGTATTTTTTGCTATTTGTACATAGCAATCAAGCATCTCAGTTTTATTTTTATTTGAATAAGTCATAATATAATAACTTTTAAAATACCTAATAATTAATAAACAACAAATAACTTTATATATATTAACTGTTTTATATGCATAAATTAACGTATTAATGTTTTAAGTTCATGTACAACACTATAGTACATTTTAAATATAAAAGTTTAAGCATAAAGTATTGGATTTTCCAAATTGATTATATAATATTCAATAGTTTGATAGTATCTATTTTATAATATTTTAATGAGAGCTTTTGGTGATGAATGTGACATAACTTTTCACATGATAAAGATAAAGCTATTACTTAAATTATGTAACAATAATTTATTTAACAATTTAAAATTATAAAAGTACATGTATATTGTATACACTATACAAGTATCCATAAAGTAATACATAATTGTATTTTATACAAAAAAATTAAAAATATTAAATATAAATTCATTTTTGTGAAAATTAATTAATTTAAAAATTAATTTTTATGAAAATAATTAATTTAAAAATTAATTATATAAACAAACAAAATGATTAGATGTGAAAAAAGCAATGTATAAATAGTTAATCTATATTTTACAAGATACCTAATGCTGTTGTATAGTACATCTTCCATTAAACAATTTTAATTATTACATACTACATATTTTTTATTTAATAAGTATATAAATCTACTTTTCAATATAAAATGGACAAGTTTCCAGAAAATTATGAAACATATTTGAATTCTAAGTCTGATGTTTCAAAGGTGTCAGAATTAGAATTCTATGAAGAAGGGTATTCATTTATGTTGAAAGAATATGAAGCCAATATGCAAATAAGTAATATAATTTAATTAATTAATGGATACTATTACAATAATTATTTATATATAATGAGATCTTGAGTTTTTTTTTATATTATTTTATCCACAGGAAATTCATAGTTTACGTCGTAGTTTCTATTTTGAAACATGAATTGAACGATACAATTGAATTGAGTGAGAAATTGAAAGAAGAGATTGGAGAGACCCTCATAAAATCAGTAATTCTTATATTAATCATTATTAGACCAATTATAAGTACATTTTTACAAAATAATTTTAATGTGTATAAAACAACCCTAATAAACTACCTTATATAAAAAAAAAATGTTCAACTAAATATACATAGAATACGTATATCCAATATATTTAATACATATTACATAAATATTTTCATTTATTACAGAAAGAGTTGAAAGAGTTGAAAAAGAGCAATGTCACATTGCAAACTAAAAATGATAATTTACTGTTGCAAAATGAAAATTTAAAATGCACAATTAAAACATTGGTAAGACAAATTTAACATAAAACAAAGAAAAGAAAATAATAATAATAAATAACACACAGAAAAAGGAGAACGAACAAATGGTGACAATAAAACAAATGGAACAGTTATTGGACAGTAAATTATCAAAACTTGAAAATAGGATTGTAAAAGGCCTGGTAAATCCTAGTGGCGATACCCCTGACGTAGCTACTAAACAAACAACAATTACTATGATTAAGAAACATAATTCAACCGCTTCAGCTCGTCCTTCTTCACCAGTGAAATCATTCTATGATGAATGTACTGACTTGCAAATTAAACAAGTACATAATTTACATTATAATATATTGAAATATTATAATTAGGTACACACTTTCTGTTTAGAAACAAAAAATTAATTATTTAGAATTGTTTATATTTAGAGTATAGGTAGTATGTACTTACATAATATTTTAATTTAGTGCACAGAATGGTGGTGTCCCGTGCACCCTAATTTTACAGTTTTGGTGAAAGAGGTCAAGCTATCTACATATGAAGATGAAACTTTGATTAAATGAGCCAACTCTCGCTTTGCGTACTGGACCAAAGGAGACACAGTAATATAATATATTATATTCTTTTGTTGCATGATTTAATATAAAACATTTAAACAAACATTAATGAATTATTTTCCATTTTTCCAATACAGGTAAGGTGTTGTACTAATTACAGAAAACGCAGTACTCAGCCTAAGCCGTATGTCTTACCATTTTGTTGGCCAACCTAAATGCCCAGTGATATGGAAAAACTAAGCATGCAATTTTCCAAACTCTAAAACTGTACAAATTAAAAATTTTAATTACACTTAGGTTAAAAATAAACATTATCAGCTTATCTTATTATTATTATTATTATAAATAATAACCTAACCTATACACTTATAGAACTAAGGCACTATAAGACAGTATGAGTATGTGCATCCGCCATTTTGGTTGCAATATATTACCTGATAACAATAGTTTTGTATTTTTCCTATCAAAATTAAATTGTTTAAATAATATATCATGACAAAATGTTGTTATAGGTATATTATTCATTATTCTCCGACTTTTATTTGACACAAATTCACAATGTCGTGTTCTGCTGTAAATTGCACTAATCGTAGTATTCAGGGTATACGTTTGTTCCGGTTTCCAGCACAACAAGACTTACTTAAATACGTATTAAATCATTTTAAAAAAATTTCTGAGAATTTCAATAGTACTTCTTCTGTTGGTATACTTCACCCGACTTATAATGTTAAACCACTAGAATTAATAGATTACGTAGAAAACATTTCAGAGGCATTTAAAATTCTCCCTGAATGTGATGTGAATATTGTATTTCATTTGGCTGGCAGTGCCACAAATGCAATATCAAAAGTATCATGTAGGTAATGATTGTTCTATGTTCATGTGCAACACCACAGAAACTAAAAATCTTCCAGAAAAATACAAGTTCACAAAATCATTGAATAAAGGAGGATTGAAAGAACCATGTATCAATACAGTACTTTTATTATTTAATTGTGAATTAGTGTATACTGTATATGTTACGGTCAAAGTGTATAAACGGGCGTTGTAGTACAATGCCCGGACAATGTGTACAATGCCCAATTTCAATGGACAATGTGGAAAAATTTTCACTTTGCCCGGGCATTGTACAGAATGACTAGAGCACCGTGGGCAATCACAATAAATTAATTAAAAATGTATAAAACAATTTTTGTTATCTTAATAATTTACAATAATTTATTTAATGAATATTGACAAAAATGTATTATTTATTTTTGCAACTTAAGCTATCGTGACATTTAGAAGTACATAGTTTACTTGCAGCCCTACACTTACATTTATTTGTCTGGCATTTGTTTACAGTTACACCGGTCATATCCTTGACCTCCGAGATTAGAAAATTTTCTAGCCGCTTCTCTTAATGATATCGGAGATGTTGTGGTACTGTTTCAATCTGGACAAATGACTCTTTACACATTTCAAATTTATTTCTAGCGTAAAGTTGTTGAAGTTTACCTTCAGTGGTACCAATTCATAATTATTGTTTTTACTGAAAACAAATCAGGTTTTAGTTATAACATAATAAAAAAATAACAATTATTATAAAAATACCAGACATAATGACTCCTAAAATAGATCGTGGAACTTTTCTATTTTACCGGACCCCCTAATTTTTGACAATTTTTTTTTTGAAACCCATGTATTTTGACATTCTAAAAACGATAGTGCAAAAATAAATTGGGCAAATCATTAGTTTTTAAGTTATAGCACTTTGAAAATTACGTATTTTGTAATATTTTGTTTAAATAGCCAATATATTCGATTTATTAATTTTTTGCACTTTTTTACGTTTTTATTAATAATTAAGTATCGAGTTAAAAGCATTTCGGATTCCATCTTGAGTGTTCAATCCATGGATTATCTTCTTTTTCCCAACGATGCAATATAAGACCGCAGCAAAAACATTCAACAATATCTTTTTTCCCTGAATATATAAAACCGCTTTCAGCTAATGAGTATTTATCTTGAGATGAAGTCAACGGAAATAAATGAATGTTTTCAATCTTGATATAAATGTAGTGAATTCTGGATATGTAGGATATGCATGTTTCGTACTAACGAACAAGTGAACAAAAACTGTTGTTAATTTGTTGAAAATTCATTTTTTATAAAAAAAAAAAAAAATAAAAAAAACTTAAATGAATTAAACTTGATTAAAACTAACAGAACCTGATTGAACGATGGTTGAATATTAACTGAACTGTCTGAACTGGAATGAATTCAATAAAACGACTTTTATCTATAATTTATTAAAAAAAAATGAAATTACAGTGTAACCTGAATGTTTAACTTACAAGGGAAATAAATAGTGTTGAAGTGTGTATACACTGTTTAAACTTTAAGTGTAACAGGGGAAAAAATAATTGGTTAAAGGCGGAAACTATACCTTAAATTTTCAAAATCTCCGCAGTCAAAAGTGCGCAGAACATACATTATGGTTTTTGAAAATCTGTGTTTTTTTTACTGGTACAGCGGAGAAAAAAAAGTTTGAGGGGGAAAATCCGCCTAAAAATTTAAAAATCACCGCAGTCAAAAGTGCGCAGAACATACAAATGTATACTACTTATTACAAAATACGTAATTTTCAAAGTGCTATAACTTAAAAACTAATGATTGCACCATCGTTTTTAGAGTGTCAAAATACATGGTTTTCAAAAAAAAATTGTCAAAAATTAGGGGGTCCGGTAAAATAGAAATATACCCAGGTATGTAATTACTTACTAAAAAAATGTTAATCTTTTAATTTATTACTTTAATAGAAACTATTTCTAATATTTAACAATAAATAGGCTATAACACCATCATTTACCAAAAGGCAGATACAAGCTTAGGGCATAGGGGGCAATGCAATGGCTGCTAATAGACATTTTTTTTTTTTTTTTATTTAACTTAATAAATATCTTTGCCTCCCCCTCCATTTCTCTAGTCTGTATCTGTCTTTACAAAATATCTAATGTTAGTATTTGGCATCTCACTATGTAAAACAATACAATTTAAAATTAAAATACATTATATGTTCTTTTAATACTTTATATTGAAATTCATCATACATCATAAAAACAAATACTTAGTAGCAATCTAAATATAATAATTAATCATAGACCTTAGATATCAAAAGACTTTTTTTAAATTATTTATTTGATTTATACTTGAATATTTACTTATTTTATTTTACAATACCTAAATTTCTATTTTTACTAATCAATGCACCAGCAAGCTATAATATTTCAGAATTATCTTTTAGGATTAAAATTTAAATGATTGATGTTGTAACCTTATTTAAATTTAAGTATGAAATGTCATACATATATTACAATACATTTTTCATTTACAATTTTTAATTTTATATACATATAAGATGGTTGGTAATAGTTTTCCTCTGGAATGTTTGGAATGTTGGTTGGATTCAATTGTTTACACTTCTTTCAAATTTAGTTGATAAGGTATCTAAAAAAATACAATAAAAACCTAATTACTTGAATAATATTTCACTTAAAATATGTAGGTACTAAGAATACAAACCATATTTTTTATTTTGTCACACATTGAAATATTAAAATCCAATAAAGAAGCCAATATTTTTATTTTTATTGTTTCCAGTTGTAAATTGGAATATTGTTATAATATGTATCATTCAAATCATCTGGATATTTTTTGTGAATACAGAAAATCTTAGAATATCATTACTAAGAATTTTAGTATGCCATAGATTTTCTAAAATGGCATTGACTATAGAACAACTAGCAATGTTAAAGTCCTACTGGATTGTATTATCAAAATTTTAACCATATTGACTGGAATAATTAACAAGTCAATAATCCATATAAATTGCAACAAAAATTGTATAGAGCTTATGTATTAACTGAAATCAAAATATTTATAAATAATTATAATAAAAATCATTTATAATAGTTTTTACATAATATAACAATATGGTGACCAGAAGTACTATTTTTCATAGGACAGTACTCTTTTTTGATGCAAGCCCTAGTGTCATTAAAAATAGTGTTAAGTAAATGAAATTGTAATATTTTTTTTGAAAATATTATTAGTTACTACCCCTTTTATGATTCTTTATAATTTAGTATTAATTTATATTTTATGGTTCGAGCTAATGCAATCTAATTGGTTGTTAGCATAGTTAATTTAATTTGTTAATGTTTCCTATATTTTAACAAAGTTTTGTATTAATTTATTTAAATTTTCCACTTGGTATTTTACATTCAAAAAAATAACTAAAATATTTATAGGTAGGTACTTTAGTTTAAGTTTACTTAAATTTCATAGAATTGTTATAATAAAGACACGCATCTAACGAGTTGACATAATAATTTTAAATAATTAGTTTTTTAGTACCTACCTGGGTAATAATAATAATTTAAAAAAATACAATTTTTGTAGAAGGAGATAACGTATGGTCTATATGGGCAAAACGGGTGTATGCATTGGCAATTACGACAGAGGAGAAGCTAAGATTTAAATTTTTATATCTAGTCACCATGCATATAACTGCAAAATAAGTAATACTTACCAATATTTAATAGGACTTTCCAAGTATCAAATTCACACGCGTAATCTCAATTAAAATAGGTACTTCTATGTTTAATTAATTAATAAACAAAATAAAATATAATATAAAAACACATTATGACGTATTATTATAATATAAATAATATTAATATAATATAATATTGACTGTTATGTCATGTTATTTTATTATAATGCTGATGTCTGATGTACTATGCATCATAAGATTACCACAATAGTCATACTACATAGTACAATATGGCGTACGGTCAGACGTTAGTAAAACTTTTACTGTAAAAGTAAAGTTTTCACTTTTCAGTAAGTTGTCAGGAGGTATCGTGTAATCATGAAACATTATATTACTGAAATCTGGATGATAGCTTGCCAGTTGCGATCTCGGATATGTACATATTATATAATAATGAACCTTATACTAGGTAATAAGTATAAGGTCTATGGTATTGGAATTATTGTTTTGTGATTATACGGAACGCAAGATTATAATTTTGCTTCATAAATTTAAATAATTTTAATGTTATAGGTGGGGCTGAGTTACAGAATACAAGGGTATTCTTAACTTATGGCTTTTCATAATCACTAATCGGTACCTATTATTAGAATGACGTATTATTCATCATCGTCGGAGTCGGTAATCGAAAGCGATAAGCGAATAATAGTATTTATAGTAGTAATATTAGTCCAATTAATATTATAATTATATGACAACTGACAATAAGCCATAACAGCTAGGTAATAACAGGTACAAATTTAATATTATCACCACTCTCCGCTACACCATGGATCGTTGATATCGAATTCATTACTATTATAGCTACTGGACTTAACAAATAAAAATCCCAGTTCTGACTAATTAGTACTGATCACGGCTGTAGATAGTAGAGAAAGCCCGGGCCCGGGTCAACTTGATTTTATATTCTTGGTTTAGGCATTTTCGAGCATGGAAGTCATATAATGGGTTAGGTACGGTTCAATCATAATATATTTTAATATCACTGGTTTGGTCCGGTTCGGTCTTTTGTTCTTTTGGTTTGTGTTAAAATAGTATTTTTTTTTCAATTTATTTCTAATTATTTATTAATAGCATAGTATATTCGTATTTCTTGAAATAACTTTATAAAATACGGCCATTTCACTATTCATGTATTATCGGTTATAAATATTATTTTTCTCCAGGCAGGAAATTATAAAAATAAACGTTGTTTACTGTTGAATAAACTATACAGTATTGAGTATACTATCTAATACGATATACAAATAATACTGTGAAATGTGAATGTCTAAAATTGTTTTATTTTATTTCGCTCGTTCGTCAGAGAAGCATCGTTGCTGATCCATTCTACGAACATAAAAGTAAGCATAAGAATTTAGTAATTACTACGCAATTGTTATTTTAAGTTATAGTTATTAGGACTGTTATTTAGGAAATCTATAGGTATTAGGTACGTTTTACTTTCATTGAGTGTTTAGTGTTTACATTTGATTATTTGAACATGCCAACATGGTATTAATCGATTGTTATTTTGATTAATTTTTTATGTACCTAACTACCTACCTAGTAACTAGTAATTACTGCCAACACTTCTTTTATCATGCAACATGCAAATAAAAGATGATTTTTCTTACGTTATCAATTTCATCTCATACAAAATTTTTAAAAATGTAGGTATCCAATTAAACTGATCTACCTCTATCAATTATCTTTAACAAATACTTATCAATTATGGAATATTTCCAGAAGTCTTTAAAAAGGCACTTACACAAAAATGGTGTTACATAAATTTGTTGCAACTATAATAGTTTTACGGATGATATTTTTTTTACTTTCTAATAGAAAATCTATTACTAAACTCTAGGTTTACCTTTAGTTAATTAGTGGTTAGAATAATGGTTAGATAATAACTATCTACAACTTAACTTTGATAAGTCTTTTTATTCACATTTTTGTATTAACAAATTGTATATTGATATATGTCCAAGTATAAATTAGTTATGTGTAATAATTCAATTTCTAGAAAAAATACCTAATGTCGGAGCATGTTTTAAAAACTTAGTTAATTTAAACATTTAGATATTTTTATATTTCAAAATTTTAAATGGAGTATTAATCATATCAACAATAGGTACTCTAAATTTTTTTTTACTTTTTCAGTATACTCAGAAATATATTATCACTTAAATTAAAAACTATAAAATGTGTAAGTTTGGTTCAGTTCATGATAAGTTATGGGATACACTTTTCAAGAAGTGCTTACTATATTCACATATCACATTAATAATTAATAAATTAAAGTTTACAATGAATTCACTTTTAAATTTATATTTTTCAAACCAAGTCTATAACCTAGTAATATTTTAATATCTTAATAATTTAATGAATTGTCTATTTAATTTGTATACATTGTATTATAAAAAAAATATGTATGTTTATTGTTAATGTTAAATTATAAGGAATTAATAAATTACTTGTGCTACTAGATATAATAGTTCAATTGGGATTATAAACCTTACACTTTACACTTTTACAGTGAGAACTAAGTTCAATAAGTTTTATCCGTTATTGGCTTTTTGTAAAATGTGCACATGGTTTAAAATTAATTTATCTACTTTTAGTAGTTTATAACTCTTTTCATTTTAAACATTACATTGATGGAATAAAATTTAAGGATTTTATTATTTAGTAATATTTTTATAGGTTTTATTTGCATAGGTTATATTTAATTTGACTAAAAACTATTGTTAATAAAGTTTTTTATAAGTAGGTAGTAGGTACCTAATAGTTATATAATATTTTAGTTATCATGTCATATTATATGTCATATCTGAACTCTACTCACACCACAGCCACAGACGCTAGTTAGTAGACCTATGTTGTAATAAAGCATGTTATTTCATTTGTACTAACATTTTGTTGGTACATAAAAAATCAAATAACAAAGTACCTATACAATAGGTACTCAAAGTTTTTAATGCATATTTGATGATTTTTTTAGTGCATTCAAGTCCTTACTCCTTACTCTAATTAAAATATATAATCTGAGAACGAGAGAATAGGAATACCTAAGTGAATAGAAGTACAAAACAAACGTATAGCCTATAGGATAGGTATTAGGTACTATCAATGGTAATACATAATATTTTATATTTACAGTTAATATTATGTACGATTATAGGTTTGTCATTTGTACAATTTTAGTTCCAATTTTTCTATAAATATTTCATATACACAATTCTAATGTTAAAATATGTAATATCCTAAGACTGTGAATACAGATAGAATATTGCAAAAGTTAGGCGTATAATTCCTTAACTTACTCTCATAAACTTATAATATTATAATTATAATTATATTTTGATTTCAAATATTACGAGGAAATTTATTTTTTAATTAGATTTAATTTTCAAAAAATGGAAGTTGATAAGTCGAGATCTAATTCTGAATGTGAAGCAGACATACTTCCTCAAGTTGAAACAAAAATAACGACAAAATAAAAAAAAGTATTGAGTGGAGAATGTATTTTAATGGACAAAAAAGGTACAAGTGCCGTTTGGGAGGTTTTTAAAAATGTGGTTTATAATAATGATGAAAATGTATTCACGGGTTTTGTTGCATGTACTAAATGTAAAGCGCCGTTTAAGTACAACCATAGTAGTGGCACATCAACATTAAGCAGGCATAAATGTGTAATTGTTAATACCAAAGACGGTGCTCAAGCCAGTATGGATTCTTTTGTGTCTAAAAAATTAAAAACTATTCCTGATAAATTAAAATCTGAATGCATAGACAAATCAGTTAAGTTTTGTAGTTTGAACATTAGACCACTGTCTATAATAGATGGACCTGGTTTCAAAGAACTTGGACAATTTTTAATAAAAGTTGGTCGTCAATATGGGGATGTAGATATAAATGACTTAATGCCACATCCAACTACTGTGTCAAAAAACACAATAAAAATTGCTGAAAATCATAGAAATACACTTTTTGAAAATATTATACCGTTTATACAAGACAAATGCTGTTCTATGACTACGGATATGTGGTCCGATAAATATAAAAAACGGCACTACATCACTATTACTGTTCATTATATTGATATAAATTGGATTTTGCAAAAAAATGTACTACACACTGGTCAATGGCCAATATCAGAGAAAAAAACGGCAGAAAATATAAAAAATTCAATTAGTACTTTTTTAACAAGCTTTGAATCTACAAAGTCTCAGAATGTTAATGAATTAATGGAAAAAATCACATTTGTAACCGACCAAGGACCAAACATCGACTGTTAGAAGGCTATTTGGCGTAAGCGCCATAAACCAAATTTTTCAGGAGAGCCCAAAAACCATTTAAGGGAGATTACGTTGTTCTACATTTATAAACTAACACTTTTTTTTTGTAACTTTACCGAATATTTATACTTATATAATAATAATCCATAAATATTGTTTATTTTTAATTTTAACTTAAGTTTTGTCACTTACGACCTATTTTAAAAGCTCTAAAAAAAAAGGCGCTTACGCCAAACTATTGAATTTAGATTTTTTTGAAGATAAATAACCATACTCAGTTCACGTTAAGCTGGAATCTCAGCGAAAACCAGTTTTTATCGGGCTGTGATCAAAATACACTCGTGTTTCACCCCCCCCCCAGGTCAACCATATGTAGGTATGCCTATTACCTGGGTACTTACTATCTAGTTAAGCTACGTACCTATATGCGCAAAAGTTGATCACCGAGTTCTAACGTGAGTTCTGAATAGAATTCATACTTTTTATTTATTAATAAATAGTTCATAACCAAAATTATTACGTTCTACAACTATATTTTGCGAGCAATACTAAGCAAATAGTTATTGTATCAAGTTAATACTTAATTCAAAAAGTGGAAATAATTTTTTAATAAAAATAAAAACTATAACAATATTAACTTTATTAGATAGGTATATAAAAACATAATTTGTAATGCATAGTTAAATTTTATTCAGTCTAATTGACTAGGTAATAAATAATTATAAAATTATCCTTTTTAATAAAAAATAAAAATAACAATATTGCATTGATAACAATATAATAACATAAAAGTCTTTAGTTAAAAACTGAAAACACCTCTGCATTTATAATAAAATAAAATCACCTGTATATAAAAAATAATAATAATTAAATATTTCATAATATGTAGTTAATATTCAGTCTTCTTGACTAGTTAATAAGTAAAAAATTATCCTTTAAATAAAAATAATAACAATATTGTATTAATAACAAAATAACATAAGTCTTTAGTTAAAAAGTGGAAGTTACTTTTTGTCTTTCTTATAAAATAAATCACCTGTATATAAAAACTTAATAATAATAATTAAATATTGCATATTATGTTGTTAATATTCAGTCTTCTTGACTAGTTAATAAGTAAAAAATTATCTTTATAAATACCAATAAAAATTATTAAACCAGTAACAATGATCTAGAAATATAATAATTACTAATAATCATCAGGAACATCAGAATCTTCAATATCAGACTCATCAAGACAGTCTCTAATTGTTTCACTAGATTTCATATCATAGTACTCTGCATGAAATCTATGAATAAATAATATTATATTATTATTATTGTACATTTGTTAAATAGGTGTAAAATAGAATTAAAAATTATCTTACTTTTCTGGGATAATACCATTCTTGCATAAATCTGACAAATCTTTGAATTTGGCAGATGAAATGGGTAATTTTTTTTCATAGCATTGGTTTGGCATTGTTGGTGTTTTTGAAAATCTCCCTCTTTTCTTGGTAACTTGTAGTTTTTTAGGACATTCTTCAAATTTATAAGATTCAAAAATCATTATATCTACATCTCCATCTTTTTTTATGAATAATAATGACCTCAATTTAGAGTTCATTACTCTTTCACCAGTTTCTGTTTTTAGAATCTTAGGAAAATTAGAAGTAGAAAACTGTTTCCAATCCAAAAAATCTGTTGATTTTAATTCAATTACCTCTAAAGGTCTAGGATTTGTTCTAGCATTCCTTATTATTGGAGGCCATTCACTAGGTGCCCAAACAGTAGTTTTTTTAATGAACCGTTCAATGGTAGCATGGATGCTATCTACTGGCATATAGGTGTGCCCAGGTAATAGAAATGTTAACTTAATTTCAGTTATAAATTTTAATTCAAACTTAAGGGCATAGCTAATCATTGCAAACATTGCTTTATTTTTATTTTGGCCTGCACACGAGTCACTAAATAATGCAATAGATTTTATGGATTGGCGTTGATCAACACTTATTAAATAATTATGAATGCATGAAACTATTTCATTGCAACCTCTATTACCTATTGTCTCACCCCACAAGTAACATAAAGCATTTTGGTTTACACTTTCATAAATGGTTAAATTATAGGTACTAAATTTTCTACTATAATATAAGTTCATATTATCACCCTTGGGAGTATTTAGAACTTTTTGAAGATCAAAACTGACGCATAATGATATAGTATTGTCTAATGGTTTTTGATATTTTAGAAACATAGCTTTACAGTCTTCTTTGTCATTTATATGTTTTTGATGATTTATGATTGATTCATCTTGTGAACTATTTTCATTCAAATTAGTAATATTATCAAATTTAGAACATGTACGACACTTATCCTTTTTAGGTAAATGAAAACCAATATTGTATTGTTCATTGAATACTTTTCTAAAAAAATATTTAGAAGCAGGTGTATCATTATTTGTTTTGCAAAAATCTTTATAAATGGCATAAAGTCGAAGAATATTCATAAGCTCTGCTGGTAGATATTTTTTGGTGGTTGATGCTCTGCAATAATGAGAAGGTACAGCAGGTAGTTTTTTAATAAATTGATGAAGTTTATGAACTGTTATTTCATCTAATTTATTCTTGGGAATTACTTTTCCACGACCGTCATTGATTGCTGTACCAACTGGTGAAGAATTTTTAATAGTATAAAGTAAAAATTTTTGTTTGATATCTAAAGTTGTCAATAAATACTGTTGACAAACTTGCTTTTTCTCACCCATGTATGATAAAAAATAGCTGAATGTGTTAGAACGTCTACTGTTGATTTTGGTTCTTATTCTTTTAACACTTCCTTTTATAACACATTGAATTAAAAAGTCACGTTGTCTAGATTTATTTCCAAGTTTCCAAAAATTATCGAATATAATTTGTCTATCATTTTCAGAAAATTTTTCATAACATTTGAATTGACATTTTTTTTTAGTTATGCATGAATTTATTTTTACAAATTTACCAACACCATTTAATTTTTGCACTTGTTTAGTTGTACGTATGTTGACTTTCTTTTTTTTTCTTCTTCCCTCTTCTCCAACAACACAAACTTCTTCCAATTCATTTTCTTCAACTTCTAAACATTCTATTCCCAAAAAGCTATTACTTATGCTACAAGTTTCTACCTCTTCAAATAATATTTCATCAGTTTCAAAAAGTTGGCGCGATGGTCTTTTTGATATACTTACATTAAAAATATTTTCTGTATCCATAACACTGTTACATTCAGAATTATTATTACCTGATAAATTTAAGTTATTTTGGATAATAACAGATTTGGGTAACCAATCTTCTGTATCACGACTTAATTCAGAAGACTCTTTTGAGGAACTGTCTGTTAAGCAATTATTGTTATTTATTTGATTCGGTTCAATGGTTATTTCTTCATAAACTTTATAATCATCTACTACAACAGTATTATTTTTTAAATCTATAATATTATTACATTCATTAAAACTCTTATCCTTCATAATTTGACTAAACAAAACATTTGTCAAACGTACATTTTCTGAATTTTCAGAAGCACAAAACTTTGAATTAGAAAATTTAGAGTTGATTCTACTTACGACGTCATTATTGCATTGCTTGGTAGCAGCGGCAATTAATTTATTTGTTCGACTTCTGGACGTCATGATTAAATTAAAATAACACACGTAAACGTTCAAACAAGCACAGTAGTTATTAAAATAGTAAAAAGAGTAACTATTATTATCATTTCTTTAACTATGGTTATTAATTTGTAATGACATTTTATTAAAAACAAACCTTAACTACAACGTTAATAATAAAGACGTCATTATCAAGAATTCAAAATTCCGTTCTTGTCGTAATCACCAATACGTTATCACTAAAGCTCGGATGTTTATGACTTAGCATATTTTTTTCGCGCAGCCTGAA